>NC_134498.1:36725534-36910534 GCF_040206685.1 Ascaphus truei
TTAAAACACCGCTGATTTCCCTGTAATGGATATGTTGAAGCTGTTCGTTATTTTCAAACACTGTGGACGTTTCAAGGTTTGCAGACTGGTAGTTAGATCTTCAAGTCAAATAGGACTGAGTGCATTTGTTTTATGTTTCATGGTAATGTGTATATTTCCCTCGCTTCCCAAAATAATACCGTAATTCTGCAGTTCACGAAAAAAATAAGAAAAATGATGCGGAAACATGCTTGATGAACCGTTGAAAAAAGTGAAAATTGAGTTTGTGTGGATGAGTGAGCCACCATTGGTCCATTAATCTAAAACGTAGGATGGATTGCAGCATTTTCCCTTCTGCAAAGGTAATTTATCCGTAAATTGGTAAGATATATCCATTACATTGTTTAGTAGTACAATTAAATGTCCTCCCTATATCAGGGGATATATACAAGGTGACCTTGTGTATAACATATTGCTAAAATATGGGGATTTTTATTAGCCCGTAAATATAAATGTAAATAAATTCTAGTTGAATCTCGGGTGCAACTTTTACTACTACAATAACCCAAAATCTACACGGGAAGATACAACCTCTGGTGGAAGTAATCAAAGGACACGCAGAATTTGAAGATTTTAAGCTTGTTAAGACCACATTCAATACGCAGTAAAGCGGTTTCCCTGCGCCGGAGAATATGTTATTCCCATTGGTTTGAATGGAGCAAAACTCTTCATCCAGCGGTGGGAACCAGTTTCACAACATACTAAATAAGGCATTCGGTGAGGGAGAAGGGGGATAGCGAGTGTAAGCTCTTTGGGGCAGAAGAGAGAGAGAGTGCGAGTGTAAGCGCTTTGGGGCAGAGGAGAGAGAGAGAGTGTGTGTAAGCGCTTTGGGGCAGAGGAGAGAGAGTGTAAGCGCTTTGGGGCAGAGGAGAGAGAGAGACTTAAATGGCACACCTGAGACACCTGAGAATATACTCATGTAAGTCAATTGAATAAAAGGTTGAATATCCAAATGAGCAAATCTCTCTCGCTCTACCCTACTGGGACAACCAGAGAGTGCTCCAATTGTAAGGGGAAGACCTTCACTGCTTTTTGGGAAGCCGCAGACACCGCGGGGTTATAATAATGCCTACATTTTAAACCAGGTAAGATGAAATCTGAGGTCTATGGCAAGCGATAAGTTGTGCGTGTGATCAGTGGGACAGCTGCGATATGTCTAATGGTTAATTAGTACCGAAATAAAGGAATCAATAGATTAATATATCAGACAGCAATAAGTATTTATAATTAATATTTGTTCATTTGCTGTATTGGTCAATCCCTGCAGCAATTAGAATCCTGGGTGATATTTCCTTTGGTTCAGCAACTCCCTTAGTGTTCAGTATGACTACTCCTTCTACAGGCAAAATGCCTCCCCCATCTCAGCCCTCTGATATCAGCATGGGGATATCATCATAGGTCATGACAAATGGACCAGTGCTTTAAGAAGCAGGCGATTTGGAGTCAGGTAGAATGAAGAGTCTCAGGTGAAAATGAAAAAGTGTTTATTTTTCTAAGGCACAATACCGTACTCAAAGAAGAGTAAGATCCCTGAACACCACACAGAGAAAGAAACCATTAAAGGAAAATAACTTTCAATCCATTCAATTAAAAGAGAATCTATATTGGTAAAAGGATTGATGTTCAGAAGTACTACTAAATTAAAATGATATCATCTTCAGTGCTTTTTTTCATGATATGCTTATTATGATTTTGTATAGAGATAATTCCTACAAGTTTTAGCCTTATATTGTTTCCTACATAACAGTGAGGGGCAGCTTATATCATCATATTTTCTGAGCTGCGATAAAGAAGTCCCTTTAGTAACTAGATCCGACGATGCTGTAACATTAAAGTGTCTTCAAAAGACCTCACTTTAATGTGCCTAGCTATCTGTATACATTGTGTTCAGCTTGTTTCATTGTTGCTTAGTATATTAAAAAAAATGTACCACTCAATGTCAACTCCTATAGAAAAAAGGTGAAGAGGAGAAAGATTGTATAGTGTTACTAGGGAGTTGAACTGTTATCTGTTCCTTTTTATTTATTCAACTCTTGTCTATAGGTTAAAGGTTAAATAGAACACACGGTTTCTATGACTCATTCTCAGGGTTTATATCTGCGCTTTATATTCTTGCTCATTACACCATTCACTAGTACAGTAGATAGTTCAACAGTGCCCTTTACAACTACCGTATATTGTTCTAGTATCATCATTTACTAAATAAATTCAATTTTTTTGGCATAGGGAACCATAAATAATTCATTACTGTCCCTCACTGTTGTAATAGTATACGGAGAGTCATGTTTCTAGTGTAATATTACAGACTGGAAAGGAATTTGTAGATCAGACTCTTCCCAAAATCGGCCTTAGTTTCTAGCATATCACTCAAGATTAATATGATATATTCCCTATTCATGGACTGGACCTGGATCTCCCTTACAACTACGCTGATTTTTTTTGTTATTTACATTTTTGTTTCCTTTTAAAGTCAACTTCAGTTTAGTGATCAATAAGGTAGGGAGAGTGCCACCAAGTATGCCACTGCCCTCATTAGCCAGCCACCCATCCAACACCTAGTCACATAGGAAGTGACGTCAACCAAATGCCCGATGCGCGTTTCGCATAAGGACTCTTCTTCCGGGGGAAGGCTTTTCTAAAAATTATTATTTTTTTAACTTTAAGGATAATTATGTTTGCTTTGAAGCCTGTTCCATTAGAGAATTTCTCTTTGGCCAACTAACTGGGCGTGGCCTTCTAATTCCATTAATATTTTATCATGTGCATATTATTTGTGTTGGAAACATTTCAGTGCCAGTAAAATAATTATTCAACAATGAACGTTCTTTTGGCAAGCAGAATTCAAATGGAATAACTTATAGGGTCAGCGGAAATACCATATGTAAAATCCTAAGTAAACCGGCTGGTTCAAATTATCCACAGGTCACGGTGAAATGTGGGGCAAATTAGTCCTCAGTTGGCAGGCCACCAGGATTTAACATTTCCAGGCACTACATATTTGATACAAAAGACTCACTGCCTGGAAAAAAATACACAGCAACATTTCCAAATAGATTGTTTATTGGTGATGGAGGAGAGAGTGGGTGTTTGTGTAGAAATGTCCTTTGTGAGCACATTGATATGTCTGCCCACAACCCTGCCTATTCCCGTAATCAGAAAGGGAATCCCTGCACTTCTCCCATTGAACTAACAATAAATATACATAGTGAAACCTAAGTCTGTAAGACAAAGGAGACTTTTGGTTGCATCTTTTGATCAAATAATGACGAGCCTGCTAACCAACGCCAAGGTAAGTCTCAATAGCAGGTCCCTCTACAACTAGAGATGTCACCAAGTCCATCCCTTACTCCATTTTATTTTTTAACACTGGTAGTGCTTCCAGGTTAACTAACTCAGTCTTCAGTATACCATGTAGAGTAAACGGTACTTTAAAACATGGATTTATGAGTGGCAAGACTTGCCCGTTTATCTGAATTGCATGCTCACCTTGCAACTTAACCAAGCAAACCAGAACCTTGAGGTCCATCAACAGAGCGATCCATAGAGGTAGAGGAGGAGCTAGCAAAAGGTGCGCTGAAAGAGTGGTGGCAGAGAGGGTAGTAGCAGTATTCTGGGTTTAAACCGTTTGAGTACTGGAGGGGCCAAAGCAACGGCGTGATCATGACATCACTGATGAGGCGCACATAAGAGGTGGAGTCTCTACAGGAGCGTAGAACACGATCTCCCTTTTGCAATGAGCAGAAAGCCCATGACGTAGCCAATATGTCTTATGGTCCATCGAATGTCAGATAGGCATCCAAAGGGTTAAAAAAAATCGCTCTGGTATTCTGTATCTCCTATTATACCCCTAATTAAACTACTGGTCTCTGCAGTGCATTGTGTGACATTACAACAATACAGGTGGTCATCGCTTATCCGTCGGAATGCGTCCCGCAAACCGCCGTCGGATTGCGAGTCCATGTTAATCGGCGGCGGTGACCGTCTGACAAGCAGGTCCGACGTCGGATAATGTGTCCGGCAGACTGCATTATGCGGCGTCGGATAAGGTATCTATCGGAAAGCGGGACGTCGATAAGCGAGGACTCACTGTAAACATGGAAGCGGGGGCCCTTGCATCTATAATTTTGCATGGGTCTCTGTTAATTAAAGCAACAATTGACCCTGACTAATTAAAACAAACAAAAAAAACATTTGGGACATGACAGGAACCCCCATATCCCAAATATATTGTTTATTTGCTCCTCAAGAGGCTGAATATCTTAATAACAATTACTTTTTATGACTGGCTCATTGGAAAACATTTTGTTCATACAAGTAGGAAAAATTCAATGGTACGGACACCCACCAAGAAGAGCTCAATTAAAAGAACATGTTTTAAAATAAGACACAGCCCAGGCCCTGAAGGATTGCCGCCTTAAGATACAGTAATTCAATTTATAATAATACAAGAAGCGTGAAATGGAATCCAGTCTCTGTAAACACTTGACCGGCGCTTTCCCTGAAGGCAGATCAGTGTTCGGGATGGGTTTTTCCGGCACAGCACTTGTAATCTCAGAAGTCGCTGCACCTATTAAATACTTAGCAGGGCTCCATGTGTAATACTATACTAAAGAGAACAGTCTGAGCCAGATAAAATCTTCTCTTTGCTTTCAGCATTTCACTGGTGTTTTAAGTCCTGCAGTGTGTTTAATCTACCTCTGGAAAACCAAACAGGCTTGTAGATCTTATCACACAATTCTCTGAGGAACTAAATGGCAGCTGTGGCTGTGCAAGTGCCTGTGAGTTATATGTTTGGGATGGGATGACTGATTCAGGAGAATTTTGAGACTGTAAGCAGTCAACAATATGAAATCTTGTGTAAACCCCACTGATTCTTCAAGTCAAATGTGTGTGCAGTGATTGTGGTACCTTTAGATGAGAAGTTCTCCGAGGGCAGGTATTTCCTTTCCTATTGTCTGATTTTATGTTTATCAACATCGCTAGTCTCTTCAAATTCCCTAAAAATTGTCTTTAATTTTACTTTTCTGTCCGTGCTGGAAAAAAAAAAATCTCCACTAGTTTTACATTTTGCAGAGATTTTTTTAAAACATTTTTTTTGGGGGGGGGGGGATTACCTAAAAATGTCCACCATTTTTTTTGTACAGTTTCTGCGAGCGTCTTGATCATTCACATTTGTTGAATTAGGCAATAATGTTACAGAAGACAAGTGGCATTAATAGTGTGATCGTTTGACATCTAGCTATGCAGGCCCATATAGTATATACCAGACCAGTTCCACAAAAGGGTGCTACGATTTAGCATTACCCCCATTCATGGGAGGAAAAGAGTGCTAAATCTTAGCACAGGGGTTCTCAACTCCAGTCCTCAAGAACCCCCAACAGGTCTCCTTCAGCACAGGTGGCTCAATCAGTGGCTCAGTCAAAGACTGAGCCACCTGTACTGAAGCAGGGAGATCCTGAAAACTTGACCTGTTGGGGGTGTCTTGCCTACTGGAGTTGAGAACCCCTGGCTTAGCACCATTTGGTGGATCTGGGCCTAAGTGGTGTCTTCCAACACCAGATGGAATCTTGTGGAATAGCACGGTTCAGCAAATGAGTCACAGAGTTCCCCCTGACTGCAAAAGAATAAAGTATTTTAAATGCATTGGTTGAAATTACACACAAAATAAAGTAGTGGTCATTTACCAGATTTCAAGAAATAAAATGGAGCTAAGCTCTTTCGGACGCATTTTAGAAATGTATTCTGTGCAGTGAGACTGGGAGAGAGCCGTTTTCAATGAATGTATTTTTCCTTTAAAAAGTAACATGTACAGTTTTCTACACAAGCAAAGCAGCAGTACTATACATATGAATAGGGTTGACAGGCGGCTTCTCCAAAAATACTGGACACAATGGTGAAAGGTGCGACGTGCTCGAGACACACACTCTCACACCCCTCATCTCTCTCTGCTCCATGCGGTTTCCTCCTCTTCTTGCCCCACCCACAGGCTCCTGACACCTTCTCCTGATTGGCTGCTGGGTAGTGGAGCCAATCAGGGGAGGAAGATGCCCAGCCCCAAGCCACAGCCCTGCTCTCTCCCTGCTCAGGGAAATCCTGCGGCCCCCCGAACCGGACAGGTTACTATGTCCAGAGAGGTAATACCGGACACATACATGTCCAGCATTACCTCTAATTTTTTACTGAAACAGCTCCTCATACTGCCTCCCAAACCTGGCCCTACTACCTCCTTCCACATTACTGTTGGAACTACCATCATTCACCCAGTAGCCCAAGCACGCTGCCTAGGGGTCACACTCGACGACTCTCTCACATTCGCACCTCACATTCAAAACATATCTAAAACCTGTCACTTTTTCCTCTGCAATATAACAAAGATACGCCCTTTCCTCTGTTGCTCGGCTGCTAAAACTCTGACTCAGGCCCTCATTCTCTCCCGTCTTGATTACTGTAACCTCCTGCTGTCCGGCCTTCCTGCCTCTCACCTGTCTCCCCTACAATCTATCCTAAACGCTGCTGCCAGAATCGCTCTACTCTTTCCTAGATTTGTCTCGGCATCTCCCCTCATGAAATCCCTCTCCTGGCTTCCGATCAAATCCCGCATCTCACACTCCATTCTTCTCCTCACTTTTAAAGCTTTACACTCTTCTGCCCCTCCTTACATCTCAGCCCTAATTTCTCGTTATGCACCATCCAGACTCTTGCGTTCTTCTCAAGGATGTCTTCTTTCTACCCCCTTTGTATCTAAAGCCCTCTCCCGCCTTAAACCCTTTTCACTAACTGCCCCACACCTCTGGAATGCCCTTCCCCTCAGTACCCGACTAGCACCCTCTCTATCCACCTTTAAGACCCACCTTAAGACACACTTGCTTAAAGAAGCATATGAATAGCACTGTGGATATTCTGAACACATGATACATAAAGCTTGGCCCCCTGCAGACGCACTTACCAGAACTCCCTCCTACTGTCTCTGTACGTTCTCCCTACCTACCAATTAGACTGTAAGCTCCTTGGGGCAGGGACTCCTCTTCCTTAATGTTACTTTTATATCTAAAGCACTTATTCCCATGATCTGTTATTTATATTATCTGTTATTTATTTGATTACCCCGTGTATTACTATTGTGAAGCGCTATGTACATTTATGGCGCTATATAAAGACATACAATATAATACAATACTGGACAGAGCATCCAAATAAAGGACAGTCCGGTTTAATACTGCACACCTGGCAACCCTACCGGGCGGATATAGACTTCTGCTTACATTTAATTTGAACTGCTTATTGCCAGTATTTAAAACACCCACAAATGTAGCAATAACCATACTAAGATATTTTGAATAAAATCTACCCCCGCTTACTGGAAGCCTTTGAGAGCAAATGTAAAATTGACCCCAAAAATGCTGATATAAAACAGCAACATATACATTGCTATATCTTAATTACATTACGGGTTCTTTACAGTAAGGGAAGTTACAATGTGGAATTCATTACCCAAAGGAGACTGTGATGGCAGATACAATAGATAACTTCCAAAAAAGGTTAGACATCTTTTTAGAAAGGAAAGGTATACAGGGATATACCAAATAAGTAAACATGGGAAGGATGTTGATCCAGGGAGTAATCTGGTTGCCGTTATTTGGAGTCAGGAAGGAATTTATTTTACCCCTTATGAGATGTAATTGGATAATGTGTCACTGGGGTTTTTTGTTTGCCTTCCTCTGGATCAATATACGGTAAAGACAAATATAGGATAAGTATCCGCCGTCTACAGTTAACATAGGTTGAACTCCATGGACATGTTTTTTTTCAACGTCAACTACTTTATCACATTTCTCAGAACTGCAACACAGAAGTTACTTTCTGTCATTTTATCTTCCACTTTCTGCAATTAATTAAGCCCTAACAAAAACACAGTCCTGGGCTTGGACAGCGCTGATTAGGATTTAACAAAGAAATACAGGCAAACATTGCAATCATACAACCAGATGGAAGATGCATATATCCAGAGATGAACAGAACGGAATGTTACCATGGACAGCTACGGCGCAGTAATGTCACCCAGCGCTGTGCTGATCATAATTAACGCCTAATTACAGCCTTTCGCCCTTACCAGCCTTCCTGGGTTATGCCCATCCAGTGCCTGCATGATATTTAGTGAATGTTTAGCTCTGGACTCCGTCTCTCATAGAAGCCTGTCACCATGCGAAAGTGGCAGGGTAATTAATTTTTCAGTAAAAGCCAAGTTTCCCCCCCCCCCTTAACCCCTCACCCCCTCACCCCCCTCTCCCTTTCTTTTTCTTCCACGAAACATTTTACACTTTCTGAAATGTCAAAAATGTCAGGACATATAAGTGGAAATAAAACCGGCGTTCTGCGTTCTTATTAAAACTGCATGACCTCTTCAACTGTCTCACTTAGCGCAGAGTAACCGTGTAACCCAGAGACGCGCGGGCGGGGGGGCGGGGGGATACATCACACGTGCCTGTTACCAGTGAAATAATAGTAAGGGTTTAGTACCATACTAAGTGGTAAAGCTTGCATTAACCTGTTCATTGCTGGCACTTGTCATGGCCTCTCTAACAATGTATTAGTGATGTTGTTTAGCCTCTAATGTTACTCTAGCGCTTTAACCCTTTGTATGTCTTATTACGTAGCCGCCACGTCATGGAGTTTGGGCCCCGGAGGCCGCCATGGGCTTTCTGCTCATATTCTCGGGGAGATCGTGTTCGGACTCATCAGTAATGTTCTGATCTCGCCACCACTCTGAGCAGTCTCGCTATCACTCCGAGGAGCGGTCTCGCCATCACTCCGAGGAGCGCTCTCGCTGTCACTCTGAGCAGTCTCGCTATCACTCCGAGGCGCGGTCTCGCCGTCACTCTGAGCAGTCTCGCTATCACTCCGAGGCGCGGTCTCACCGTCACTCCGAGGAGCGGTCTCGCTGTCACTCTGAGGCGCGGTCTCGCCGTCATTCCGAGGAGCGGTCTCGCCACCACTCTGAGGAGCAGTCTCGCCGTCACTCCGAGGAGCGGTCTCGCCGTCACTCCGAGGAGCGGTCTCGCCGTCACTCCGAGGAGCTGTCTCGCTGTCACTCCGAGGAGCGGTCTCGCCACCACTCTGAGCAGTCTCGCCATCACTCCGAGGCGCGGTCTCGCCATCACTCCGAGGAGCGGTCTCGCCACCACTCTGAGCAGTCTCGCCATCACTCCGAGGCGCGGTCTCGCCATCACTCCGAGGCGCGGTCTCGCCGTCACTCCGAGGAGCGGTCTCGCCGTCACTCCGAGGAGCGGTCTCGCTATCACTCCGAGGAGCGGTCTCGCTATCACTCCGAGGCGCGGTCTCACCATCACTCCGAGGCGCGGTCTCACCGTCACTCCGAGGCGCGGTCTCGCCATCACTCTGAGGCGCGGTCTCGCCGTCACTCCGAGGCACGGTCTCGCCGTCACTCTGAGGCGCGGTCTCGCCATCACTCTGAGGCGCGGTCTCGCCGTCACTCTGAGGCGCGGTCTCGCCGTCACTCCGAGGCGTGGTCTCGCCGTCACTCCGAGGAGCGGTCTCGCCGTCACTCCGAGGAGCGGTCTCGCTATCAGTCCGAGGCACGGTCTCGCTATCACTCCGAGGCGCGGTCTCGCTATCACTCCGAGGCGCGGTCTCGCTGTCACTCCGAGGCGCGGTCTCGCTGTCACTCCGAGGCGCGGTCTCGCTGTCACTCCGAGGCGCGGTCTCGCCGTCACTCCGAGGCGCGGTCTCGCCGTCACTCCGAGGCGCGGTCTCGCCGTCACTCCGAGGCGCGGTCTCGCCGTCACTCCGAGGAGCGGTCTCGCCGTCACTCCGAGGCGCGGTCTCGCCGTCACTCCGAGGCGCGGTCTCGCCGTCACTCCGAGGCGCGGTCTCGCCGTCACTCCGAGGCGCGGTCTCGCCGTCACTCCGAGGCGCGGTCTCGCCGTCACTCCGAAGCGCGGTCTCGCCGTCACTCCGAGGCGCGGTCTCGCCGTCACTCCGAGGCGCGGTCTCGCCGTCACTCCGAGGCGCGGTCTCGCCGTCACTCCGAAGCGCGGTCTCGCCGTCACTCTGAGGAGCGGTCTCGCTGTCACCCCGAGGCGCGGTCTCGCTGTCACTCCGAGGCGCGGTCTCGCTATCACTCCGAGGCGCGGTCTCGCTATCACTCCGAGGCGCGGTCTCGCTATCACTCCGAGGCGCGGTCTCGCTATCACTCCGAGGCGCGGTCTCGCTATCACTCCGAGGCGCGGTCTCGCTATCACTCCGGTAGCAGTATGGGATTGCAATGTGTTGTGGCTCCCTGGGGCTGAGGCCCCTACAACATTCAAAGGGTTAAAATACTTTGTGTGATTGGGGGGGGGGAGAAAAACATCTACATTGGTGAAACATTGGGGCAAAGCGACCTTAGCGATTATTTATACTGTACAAACATGGGGGGGAGAAATAGATCCCCCTTACTGTAAAAGCAGAGATGAGCTCCGTCCCTAACTTATTGTCTGCACCAGGAAGTTCCTACACGGAATACCGAATACGGCCTCGGGTGCGGTACTCCAGTTCATACCCCCAAATACTATTACTCTTCATGTCCTGAGCCTATGCAATGTCTTTACACTTTGCTAAAAGGTTATTGGGCCACATGTATGAAGTGGTGCTATCCAATAGCACCCCACTAAGGTGGATGGGCCACAAGGAATCTTCCAGGTAGGTTATGTTATGGCATAGTAAATAATGACGTTGAGTTTTCAGAACTTTAAAGAACACCCCCTCCCCCCAACAGCACTAAAAGAGGGAACCATTGGATGAAAACCACACAATTGTTCTAGTGCTGGACTGAAAAGTAAGGTTAATTGGGCTAAATTCTAGGTTGTCAATGTATCAAGGCAATGTTGTCTCAACTCCCAGGCATTTTCATCCTGCCCCTCTGTATCAAAACACTCCCGTGGTCGTAACATAAATTAACTGACGGATACAGTCCTGTTGCTTACCAGCCCACCTAACTGTGGTAGGACTGAGTGCATTCATACCGGACCAGTATTGCTGATGCAACAGACTATTTCTCTAGGGTTACTGCACAGCACTACTATGGACACTATATAATGACTAACAGTGATCCGACGACCTCAAGCGGCTTAATGTGCGGACCCCGTATGCACCGCTTTACACAGCCACTGTTGCAAAGTACACCAACTTTAGAGGTACAGGCAGTCCTTGGTTATCCAACAGAATCCGGTCTGGAAGTAGCGTTGGATAGTGAAACCGTTGTACAGCGAGTCCCATGTTAATCAGTGGCGGTGAGCGTCGGATAACGCATTCAGGCGTCGGATAACACATTCTGGCATCGAAAAACGTCACTTAGGGTTGCATTGTAAATCGTTGGATATGCCATTCGTTGTAAAGTGAAACGTTGGATAACGAGGACTACCTGTACTCACATTAATAATCTAGGACTCGCTACTTGACACAGTATCATCTTGTCCCAATTGACAATCATCTACATTTGTATATATATGTAGCATTTGGGTGTTGCGTTGAGCTACACTTAGTGCTGATATTAGTGGAAGTCCATATTTATTACCTTCAACGTGGTCCTGTCTGGTCCACATGAAGTGTCATTCATTAGAACCACCTCAACTGCCTCTGCTAGCCATACCATCCATCTGGCAGCTTAAAGGGGCAGTTCCTTTGATTCATCGGCACCTCCATAGTACACCACCATCAGTGGCATAGCTAGATATGCGCTGGCCCCCAGGAAAACCTTTTTTTCAGGACCCCATTAATATTAATACTGACTGCAATTTTTTCTCCTTCTCCCATCCTCTCACTGATCCTCTCTCATCATCCCTCCCCATCATCATCATCAGCTCTCCCTCATCATCATATCTCTCCACATCATCAGCTCTCCCCCTCATCATCATCATCATCATCATCATATCTCCCCCCCCCCCATCCGCCATGCCTACCTGTGGTAATGGAGACACATGCAGGGAGATGGTATGCGGCGGTGACGGGCCCCCGCTGTTGAAGGATAAGCCAGTAGAAGAATGAGCACTTGAGGCAGAGACGGACAGCACGAGGTGAGGAGTGCGCTCTAGCAGCAGACACCGGAAGTAAGGAAGACTTCCGGGTCAGATTACTGGGGCGAGCTCCACCCCTGCCGACCTGCTCTATTCTTCAACCGGCTTATCCTTTAACACCGGGGACCCGTCGCCGCATACCAGCTGACCCTACTTGTCTCTACGGAGGGGGGGAGCAGGCCCCCCAAGAGCGTGGGCCCCCGGGCTATAACTACACCCCTGACCACCACCCAACTAGGAAGTCTGTGATCCTTGAGTATTTGTGTTCATACGACAGCTACCAGGGTCGTCTCAATACTCCCTCCCATTATATAATATGTTCTAGCTTCCACTCAATATAGTTAAGTGAGGTGCCTCTCTTTATAGTTTTTTATTAAATATTTGTTACGTTTGTTAGCGTCGGTGTCTACGTGTGATTGGCCATCTATGTCCCCACCAATCATTTACCATTTTTATTGTTATTATTGTATTAAAATTATTTTAACGTAATCCAACCATTCCATTCTCTGTGCACTGAGTGCATCTGGTAGGGATTATTTTCCTCTTTATGTACATCAAAGCATTTCGCGCCAGTATTGTTGGCCCATCCGCCCCAGCTTGCGAGTTGGGGGGGGGGGGAGCGTTAGTAGGATGAGTTGGGTAGGAGGTGTAAAGGTCACAGATTATGAGATGTATCACATTCTGCGTCATTGTTAACATTTGGATCGCGCAGGCAGAAGAACCAGGACAAAATGCTGAGACAGGGGAAACGGACCACAAAAACAGGAGATCAAATCGCTTCAAAGAAGCAAGGCAAGGCTGGATGTTCTTAATAAGGGGGCGAGCATAAATAGTTCCCAATGTCCTCCAGTTCCTATTTCCAATTGGTATAACACTTGACATGTCCAATTAGATAACAATGTACATTTCCTGCGAGTGGGTATTAAAAAAAACTAGTAATTATTATGAAAAAGGACAAGCCAGTTTTGCCTTCTGCATCGAACATATTTTCAATCGGTAGAAAACCCTGCTAACTGCCTGTGATGTCTTCGAACCAAATAGTCGTATGCTGCTGTCTACAGCGCATCTTCAAGTCGTCACACAACAGAAATGCAGTCCAAATCCCCTACAAGTGAAAAGAGAGAGCAGCACTCCAGAGGGCTGGGACAAAATGACAAGGTATTAGATATTGGTACAAAATTACAAAATGTATTAGATCAGGGGTGGCCAACGCCAGTCCTCAAGGGCCAACAACAGGTCAGGTTTTCAGAATATCCCTGCTTCAGCGCAGGTGGCCCAATCAGTGGCTTAGTCATAATGACTGCACCCGCTGTGCTGAAGCAGGGATATCCTGAAAACCTGACCTGTTGGTGGCACTTGAGGACTGGAGTTGGCCACCCCTGTATTAGATAGAATTGATGATTCGGTTTGCTACTTAGACCTTTGTCAAGACTATCTAATACATTCTCTAATTTTGTACCAATATCTAATACATTCTCTAATTGAGGCACTGTAGAATGCCGCTCTCTCTTCACGTGTTGGAGATCTGAGCTGCATACTGTTTGCGCCTGTTGACGGCGGGCGGGCACCGGCATGGCAAGCGGAAGGTCAGTATCCACTGCAATCCCACCAACAGGTAGTCCGGATAGTGGAAGATGGTCCATGTGCTACACGCACGCTAAGCCCCCACCAGACCCCCGTGAAGCATCCATCATTGTTTGCATGTATATCTTTATCTATATAGCACCCCACAGTGTACTCAGCGCTGTACAAAGTCAACACACTACAGGGAATTATAATACAATGCGCGCAACAAAGTCAGACAATAGGAAAGGAAATCCTTGCCCCGGAGAGCTTACAATCTAAGTATATCATTTGAATTTGTTACAACGCCATTTCAATATTCAATGTCTCTGCAACGTTCCGCCTTATAACAGCAAAATATCTATTTTAACCCAGGCTGTGCTGAAAAGCTGTGTAATGCGGCAGGCATACGTTTTTAGGGGGTCCATGTTAAAATGGATAAGAAGTAAACAGTGACTCACTTGGCTCATTTTCATGTCATTACCCAGAATCCCTGGCTGCAGGGGAAGCACTGTATGCTAGGAGATCATTGGGAAAGACAGGGTTGCAGACCTGTCTGAGACATGCAAATGTGCTCACAACTTTTGAGGATGCAATGGTAAGATAGAAAAAGTGGCAGTAAAAAAAGAGGTTGGGGGGCTGTGGCTGTACAAGCACTAGCTGATCACACAGTGACATCATACAAAAGGGAGCCAATCACACCCCTCCCAAGTCTCACTTAAAAAAATTAATGAAATGTCAGATGTGGGTAAAAATGTATCAATTACCCAGATGAGACCCCTTAAACATGTCACTGGAATGAGTTCACTTTGTCCTAGGAGGGATTGTCCCTTTAAAGAATGCAGGTAATTGATGTCTCACTTATAACAAACGTGCCAAGGACAAGGACCTTTAATAATAATAATAATAATAATATGAAAAACTTAATATGATCGAACAATGCCGATTTTGCATTTCAACTATGCATTGTGAAGTCTCTCAATGCAATTAAGATATCAATACTCGCTCTGCTTTCATATACTCTGCAACAAACCAGGCCGCTGCAAGCCTGCGACTCATTTATCTGACTTTTTAAATCCAATTAAGCAATTTATCATCTCGCCACTCACCATAAATATGTTAACAGCATCAATCACAGGATAACTTGTCAGGTATCAACTAGGAATTACAAGCATTCCAACCAGTTCCCCAGAATAACTTTTCATCCAGCACAATTACGGCCACATCATTCTTCTTATCTCATGTCAAACCGCTGACAACCCTAGTAAGAAGCCACATGGTATGTCATTAACTGAAGCCTCCAACTTGGGTTTATCATCGTCCATTGATGAAGCAACCTTCTTTAAAAAAAAAAAAATGCTTTAATATTATTTTTTTAAAGATAAAAATGGTAAAACTGGCACTCGCCAGTAGTGTAACCAGGGGTGCGCAAACTTTCTGCGCTGCGACCCCCTGCCTGCTCAGCCCCCAGTGCTCGTGCCCCCTCCCCCTCCCCCCATACCTACGAACCGGCGTCAAATGACCTTGGCTTTGGACGACGCGGCGCCAAATGACGCTGGGGGGGGTGTTATGTGACGTCACGTGACCCCGCGGCGTGATTTCACGCTCGTTGCCATTGCAACGCAACGCCCGAAGCCAAGGTAAGTAAGTTACAGGTGCCTCGCTCAATCCTGAGCATTTAATTTAAAGGCTTTGGGGAAGAGCCCGGGCGGGCTTCTGTAATCGCCGCGCCCCCCCAAAAAAATATTGAGGCCCCAGTTTGTGCACCCCTGGTGTAAGCAACATCAACAGGTGCATTGATTCTGCGTCCGTGCCGCTGGGCGCATGTGTAACAATAAAATACCTGGTTGGCTCAGCACTCAGTAATAGAGAAGAGAATAGAGAAAAATACTCTTGCGTGTTCCTTGTGGTATCAACTTGGTTTATTTTTCAATGTGCAGAAAAATGCAAAAATCAAGAAGGATTAGTGATCAGATGGATGCACATGGTGTGATGTGAAAAGACCCTTACTTTTCCTTTTCAGATAGCGGGATACGCAAACTCCCCTTTTTCTCACAAAGCAGACACAAATCGTACAAGTCAGCCCTGCACAGCTGTGAAATTGTCTTGAGGGGAAAATATGAAAAAATATAGCTTTATTGAGTTCATCTTCCTACAAAAACCTTGTACGTGTTTTGCGCCCATCAGCGCATTCTCAAGGAGCCAATTGGGATATAGTTCCTACCACAATGTGCCCCGGGTTAGGCGCCAGATATATTGTCCTCCCTATGAGCGCTACAATATATATATATATATATATATATAGATATATATATATATAGATATATATATATATATATATATATATCTATATATATATATATATCTATATATATATATATATATATATATATATATATATATATATATATATATATATATATATCTATAAGACTATAAGACATAAATGATTGTCTAAGGAAGGAGATACCGATGCCTGCACGCCATACTGTGATTCTCACAAAGCAGACCTAATGTTTTTATTGTAGATATACAGCAAAGACAATTACTGTGTCCTACAAAGATATATCAAAGCATATATTTCTGCCATTTTTTTCTTTCTAGTAGAAGCCAATTTCAACAATTAATTTTTAATTAATTAATGTAATTATTATTATTATCACTTATTTAAAAAGCGCCAACATATTCCATAGCGCTGTACAATGGAGGAACAGAGTGGTATAAATTACATCAACAGAATGACATACAAATAAGGGCAAACAGATACAGAAGGTAATGAGGTCCCCTCCTCGTGAGAGCTTACAATCCAGAGGATATTAAACAATGAATCTACTATATATTTCTGAAAGCGTCGTATGTGGCTGTGTCTGTATGTGTCTCCCTGTGTCCCTCCCTGTGTCCCTAGCGGCAATCAGATTGGACCTTGGGCCAGGCCAATGAGATTGCTCCCTTGCCCGCCCGCCCCCGCACACCTCTCATTGGCCTGAGGCGGAGTGACGGGCCAAAGGAGAGACACACACACACCTCTTCCTCACCCCCGAGGCCAGCCCCCCCTCACCCAAACCTCACCTCCCCCCCCCTCCATCATCACCCCCCCTCACCCGCAACTCACCTCCCCTCGCGGCGCCCTGCTTGGCCGCGCGGGTGGGGGGGTTTAGCGCCGCCGCCGCTCCCATCACCTCACAACCCTCAGGGGCGACGCAGCAGCCCTACCGCCTCCTTCCACCCTCCTCACAGCCTGTAAACCTGCTTGGCCGCGCACTGCGGGACCTGCCAGCGGGAGGAGCAGGGCAGTGGCGGCCGCGGCGGGGACCCCTCACCACGTGACTCCCACCCACCTCCCCAAATATTCCACTACGGCCGCCGCGTGAGGTATGGGGGGGGGGAGGGAATGGCGTGCCGCCCGCTATCTTCAAGCCGCCACGTGAGGTATGGGGAGGGGGGGAGGGAATGGCGTGCCGCCGCTATCTTCAAGCCGCCGCGTGAGGTATGCGGGGGGGGGAGGGAATGGCGTGCCGCCCGCTATCTTCAAGCCGCCACGTGAGGTATGGGGGGGGGGGGGGGGAGGGAATGGTGTGCCGCCCGCTATCTTCAAGCCGCCGCGTGAGGTATGGGGAGGGGAATGGTGTGCCGCTCGCTATCTTCAAGCCGCCGCGTGAGGTATGGGGGAGGGGGGGGGGAATGGTTGTGCCGCCCGCTATCTTCAAGCCGCCACGTGAGGTATGGGTGGGGGAGGAATGGTGTGCCGCCCGCTATCTTCAAGCCGCCGCGTGAGGTATGGGGAGGGGGGGGGGAATGGCGTGCCGCCCGCTATCTTCAAGCCGCCACGTGAGGTATGGGGGGGGGGGGAGGGAATGGTGTGCCGCCCGCTATCTTCAAGCCGCCGCGTGAGGTATGGGGAGGGGAATGGTGTGCCGCTCGCTATCTTCAAGCCGCCGCGTGAGGTATGGGGAGGGGGGGGGGGGAATGGTGTGCCGCCCGCTATCTTCAAGCCGCCACGTGAGGTATGGGTGGGGGAGGGAATGGTGTGCCGCCCGCTATCTTCAAGCCGCCGCGTGAGGTATGGGGAGGGGGGGGGAATGGCGTGCCGCCCGCTATCTTCAAACCGCCGCGTGAGGTATGGGGGGGGGGGGAATGGTGTGCCGCCCGCTATCTTCAAGCCGCCGCGTGAGGTATGGGGGGGGGGGGGGGGAATGGTGTGCCGCCCGCTATCTTCAAGCCGCCGCGTGAGGTATGGGGGGTGGGGGGGAGGTTAATGGCGTGCCGCCCGCTATCTTCAAGCCGCCACGTGAGGTATGGGGGGGGGAGGGAATGGTGTGCCGCCCGCTATCTTCAAGCCGCCGCGTGAGGTATGGGGAGGGGGGGGGGGGAATGGCGTGCCGCCCGCTATCTTCAAGCCGCCGCATGAGGTATGGGGGGAGGGGGGGAGGGAATGGTGTGCCGCCCACTATCTTCAAGCCGCCGCGTGAGGTATGGGGGGGGGGGGAGGGAATGGCGTGCCGCCCGCTATCTTCAAGCCGCCACGTGAGGTATGCGGGGGGGGAGGGAATGGTGTGCCGCCCGCTATCTTCAAGCCGCCGCGTGAGGTATGGGGAGGGGGGGGGGAATGGTGTGCCGCCCGCTATCTTCAAGCCGCCGCGTGAGGTATGGGGAGGGGGGGGGAATGGTGTGCCGCCCGCTATCTTCAAGCCGCCACGTGAGGTATGGGGAGGGGGGGGGGAATGGCGTGCCGCCCGCTATCTTCAAGCCGCCACGTGAGGTATGGGGGGGGGGGGGAAGGAATGGCGTGCCGCCCGCTATCTTCAAGCCGCCACGTGAGGTATGGGGAGGGGGGGGGAGGGAATGGTGTGCCGCCCGCTATCTTCAAGCCGCCACGTGAGGTATGGGGAGGGGGGGGGGAGGAATGGTGTGCCGCCCGCTATCTTCAAGCCGCCGCGTGAGGTATGGGGGGGGGGAGGGAATGGTGTGCCGCCCGCTATCTTCAAGCCGCCACGTGAGGTATGGGGAGGGGGGGGGGAGGGAATGGTGTGCCGCCCGCTATCTTCAAGCCGCCGCGTGAGGTATGGGGAGGGGGGGGGAATGGTGTGCCGCCCGCTATCTTCAAGCCGCCACGTGAGGTATGGGGAGGGGGGGGGGGGAATGGCGTGCCGCCCGCTATCTTCAAGCCGCCACGTGAGGTATGGGGGGGGGGGAAGGAATGGCGTGCCGCCCGCTATCTTCAAGCCGCCACGTGAGGTATGGGGAGGGGGGGGGAGGGAATGGTGTGCCGCCCGCTATCTTCAAGCCGCCACGTGAGGTATGGGGAGGGGGGGGGAGGGAATGGTGTGCCGCCCGCTATCTTCAAGCCGCCGCGTGAGGTATGGGGGGGGGGGGAGGGAATGGCGTGCCGCCCGCTATCTTCAAGCCGCCGCGTGAGGTATGGGGGGGGGAGGGAATGGCGTGCCGCCCGCTATCTTCAAGCCGCCACGTGAGGTATGGGGGGGGGGGGAGGGAATGGCGTGCCGCCCGCTATCTTCAAGCCGCCGCGTGAGGTATGGGGGGGGAGGGAATGGCGTGCCGCCCGCTATCTTCAAGCCGCCACGTGAGGTATGGGGGGGGGGGAGGGAATGGCGTGCCGCCCGCTATCTTCAAGCCGCCACGTGAAGTATGGGGGGGGGGAGGGAATGGTGTGCCGCCCGCTATCTTCAAGCCGCCACGTGAGGTATGGGGAGGGGGGGGGGGAATGGCGTGCCGCCCGCTATCTTCAAGCCGCCGCGTGAGGTATGGGGGGGGGGGGAGGGAATGGCGTGCCGCCCGCTATCTTCAAGCCGCCACGTGAAGTATGGGGGGGGGGAGGGAATGGTGTGCCGCCCGCTATCTTCAAGCCGCCACGTGAGGTATGGGGGGGGGGGGGAGGGAATGGCGTGCCGCCCGCTATCTTCAAGCTGCCACGTGAGGTATGGGGGGGGGGGGAGGGAATGGTGTGCCACCCGCTATCTTCAAGCCGCCGCGTGAGGTATGGGGGGGGGGGGGAGGGATTGGCGTGCCGCCCGCTATCTTCAAGCCGCCGCGTGAGGTATGGGGGGGGGGGGGGAGGGAATGGTGTGCCGCCCGCTATCTTCAAGCCGCCACGTGAGGTATGGGGGGTGGGGGGGAGGGATTGGCGTGCCGCCCGCTATCTTCAAGCCGCCGCGTGAGGTATGGGGGGGGGGGAGGGAATGGTGTGCCGCCCGCTATCTTCAAGCCGCCGCGTGAGGTATGGGGAGGGGGGGGGGGAGGGAATGGTGTGCCGCCCGCTATCTTCAAGCCGCCGCGTGAGGTATGGGGGGTGGGGGGGAGGGAATGGCGTGCCGCCCGCTATCTTCAAGCCGCCGCGTGAGGTATGGGGGGTGGGGGGGAGGGAATGGCGTGCCGCCCGCTATCTTCAAGCCGCCGCGTGAGGTATTGGGGGGGGGGGGGGAGGGAATGGCGTGCCGCCCGCTATCTTCAAGCCGCCGCGTGAGGAATGGGGGGGGGGGGGGTGGGGAATGGTGTGCCGCCCGCTATCTTCAAGCCGCCGCGTGAGGTATGGGGAGGGGGGGGGGAATGGTGTGCCGCCCGCTATCTTCAAGCCGCCGCGTGAGGTATGGGGAGGGGGGGGGGAATGGTGTGCCGCCCGCTATCTTCAAGCCGCCGCGTGAGGTATGGGGGGTGGGGGGGAAGGAATGGGGTGCCGCCCGCTATCTTCAAGCCGCCGCGTGAGGTATGGGGAGGGGGGGGGGGGGGAATGTCGTGCCGCCCGCTATCTTCAAGCCGCCGCGTGAGGTATGGGGAGGGGGGGGGGAATGGTGTGCCGCCCGCTATCTTCAAGCCGCCACGTGAGATATGGGGGGGGGGAGGGAATGGTGTGCCGCCCGCTATCTTCAAGCCGCCACGTGAGGTATGCAGGGGGGGGGGAGGGAATGGTGTGCCGCCCGCTATCTTCAAGCCGCCACGTGAGGTATGGGGGGGGGGGGGAGGGAATGGTGTGCCGCCCGCTATCTTCAAGCCGCCACGTGAGGTATGGGGGGGGGGAGGGAATGGTGTGCCGCCCGCTATCTTCAAGCCGCCGCGTGAGGTATGGGGGGGGGGGGGTTGGAGGGAATGGCGTGCCGCCCGCTATCTTCAAGCCGCCGCGTGAGGTATGGGGGGGGTTGGAGGGAATGGCGTGCCGCCCGCTATCTTCATGCCCCCAAAGCCGCCGCATGTGGGGGGGAGGGGGGGGTGGGGGGTGTGATGCCGGCCTGAAACTAGCTTCATGCCGCTAAGATGCAGGGGGGAAATGCAGGCCTGCCCGCCCGCTATCTTAAGGCCTCCTGAGGTATGGGGGCTGCGGGGGGCGGGGGTAGTGGGAGATGTCACTAAATAACCCACCCACCCAGTCACTAAATAACCCACCTACCCAATCACTAAATAACCCACCCACCCAGTCACTAAATAACCCACCCACCCAGTCACTAAATAACCCACCCACCCAGTCACTAAATAACCCACCCACCCAGTCACTAAATAACCCACCCACCCAGTCACTAAATAACCCACCCACCCAGTCACTAAATAACCCACCCACCCAGTCACTAAATAACCCACCCACCCAGTCACTAAATAACCCACCCACCCAGTCACTAAATAACCCACCCAGTCACTAAATAACCCACCCACCAGTCACTAAATAACCCACCCAGTCACTAAATAACCCACCCAGTCACTAAATAACCCAAGTCACTAAATAACCCACCCACCCAGTCACTAAATAACCCAAGTCACTAAATAAAAGTCACTAAATAAAAGTCACTAAATAAAAGTCACTAAATAACCCACCAACCCAGTCACTAAATAAAAGTCACTAAATAAAGTGTCACTAAATAAAAGTCACTAAATAACCCACCCACCCAGTCACTAAATAACCCAAGTCACTAAATAACCCACCCACCCAGTCACTAAATAAAAGTCACTAAATAACCCACCCACCCAGTCACTAAATAACCCAAGTCACTAAATAACCCACCCACCCAGTCACTAAATAAAAGTCACTAAATAACCCACCCACCCAGTCACTAAATAACCCACCCAACCAGTCACTAAATAAAGTCACTAAATACCGTGTCACTAAATAACGTGTCACTAAATAAAAGTCTCTAAATAACCCACCCACCCGGTCACTAAATAACCCACCCACCCACCCGGTCACTAAATAACCCACCCACCCGGTCACTAAATAACCCACCCACCCGGTCACTAAATAACCCACCCACCCAGTCACTAAATAACCCACCCACCAAGTCACTAAATAAAGTCACTAAATAACCCACCCACCTAGTCACTAAATAACCTACCCACCCACCCGGTCACTAAATAAAGTCACTAAATTACCCACCCACCCAGTCACTAAATAACCCACCCACCCACCCAGTCACTAAATAAAGTCACTAAATAACCCACCCACCCAGTCACTAAATAACCCACCCACCCAGTCACTAAATAATGGTCACTAAATAACCCACCCAGTCAATAAATAACCCACCCACCCACTCACTAAATAACCCACCCACCCACCCAGTCACTAAATAAAGGTCACTAAATAACCCACCCACCCAGTCACTAAATAACCCACCCAACCCAGTCACTAAATAAAAGTCACTAAATAACCCACCCAACCCAGTCACTAAATAACCCACCCAGTCACTAAATAACACACCCACCCACCCAGTCAATAAATAACACACCCACCCACCCAGTCACTAAATAACACACCCACCCACCCAGTCACTAAATAACACAAGTCACTAAATAAATCACCCACCCAGCCACCCAGTCACTAAACAAACCCAGTCACTAAATAACCCACCCACCCACTCACTAAATAACCCACACACCCACCAAGTCACTAAATAACACACCCACCCACCAAGTCACTAAATAAAGTCACTAAATAACCTACCCACCCACCCACCCAGTCATTAAATAAAGTCACTAAATAAAACCCAGTCACTAAATAAACCACTCACCCACCCAGTCACTAAATAACCCAAGTCACTAAATAAAGTGTCACTAATTAAAGGTCACAAAATAACCCACCCACCCAGTCACTAAGTAACCCACACACCCACCCAGTCACTAAATAACACAAGTCACTCACCCACCCAGTCACTAAATAACCAAAAGTCACTAAATAAACCCCAGTCACTAAATAAATGTCACTAAATAAAAGTCACTAAATAACACACACACCCACCCAGTCACTAAATAACCCACCCACCCAGTCACTAAATAACCCACTCACCCAGTCACTAAATAACCCACCCGCCCAGTCACTAAATAACCCACCCACCCAGTCACTAAATAACAAAGTCACTAAATAACCCACCCACTCACTCACTCACTAAATAACCCACCCACCCAGTCACTAAATAAAGTCACTAAATAACCCACCCACCCAGTCACTAAATAAATGTCACTAAATAACCCACCCACCCACCCAGTCACTAAATAAGTCACTAAATAACCCATCCAAGTCACTAAATAAACTTGCCTTTCACCCCCCCCCCCCTTGCCCCTGCCTGCCCCCCCTTGCCCCTGCCTCCCCCCCTTGCCTTCCTCCCCCTTGCCTCTGCCTCCCCCCCCCTTGCCCCTGCCTTCCCCCCCCCCTTGCCCCTGCCTTCCTCCCCCCTTGCCCCTGCCTTCCTCCCCCCTCCTGCCCCTGCCTTTCACCCCCCCCCCCCCGCCCCCTCCCGCCCCTGCCTTTCACCCACCACCTCACACCCCTTCCCACCGTAGTGGGACCGCCACACTGCACTCACCAGCCACTCGCCGACTCACAATAACTTTACAATAAACCATTTTTAAACAACATCGGATTACATTTTCTTCCATGTTTCTTTCCAACATTATTATACAACCTTTCAACCACATACTCAACCTATTCTTACCCTATTTAGAAATACTACCTATGACGGATTTACATCCCGGGCAACGCCGGGTATATCAGCGAGTTTATTTTAAAAGCCAGTAGCAAAGATGCGCCCCATGGGGTTTTCCTGCCCATCCCCCCGCACTCCTGCGCAATCTCCTGCGCAATCTTCTCCCTCTTATCGGGCTTTATTTTCAGCTCACATTTTTACTTCCCGACTCTTGCACATATGAATCACACGATAATGTTTAAAGACAGTCTCCTAACAGGACCTAATTGGTAATAATTACAAAACCCCCACTCTCCCGCACTTGAACATCCAAATTATTTTTTGTAACCTTGGAAATAATACTGTTGAGAGAATTAATGGACAGACTAACTGAGACTCTGCCTAGGGTCTGTGTGGACAGGGGAGACCTAGATGCATTAATTAGGCAGAAATAATGGTCTGTCTCTGTGCCTGTCTGTCTCTCAGTCCCTGTATGTGTGTCTCTGTGTGCTCCTCTTTGTGTGTCTGTTTGTCTCACTGTACCCTCATGGTAAGCACTTGATGTATTGGTGGGACCCAAACTGGTGGCTCACCAATGGTCATGTATGATCTTGTTCCAGCTTTATCTACAATCCATCATTGTGAAACCCATGCTGAATTTCAAGACCAACACAAATGATACCATCCTATTGAGTATGCTTTCTATACCTCCAACATGAGCTATGTTGATTACATATTGGGTTTCTAAGTGTATGAAAAAAACTAGCCTGTATCTATTAAAAAAAAATTCTGAAGCCTTATGTCTATCCCAAGTGGGAGGGTGATGAGTAGCAATTAATGTATCAGTTACCGTCATTTAAAAAATATATATATTCATGGTGGTCTTTATAGTTAAGGAGAATCAAAGATCTAATAGAAAATAACAAAATGAAACCCTTTGACAAATTCTCGTCCCTAGCCGAGAGATTTTCCAATACATTCAGCTAAGGGTATTTCTGACCCGATTCCACACAATACCTTCCCTTACTGTATTTGTAGAGCTGTGATTAAACCCTGCAAACCACAAAGGGTAAATATCACTGCTGTATAGCGCCCTCTTTCTCTCCATTTCACAATAAAACCTTACATTTATGACACAATGGGATACTGATCTGGATGACGTTCTAGATGAGGGCGAGGTGTCAAAGTGCTCAATTTGCACAAGTGTTAAAGAGAACGCATACTACAAGGTTATGTTTAGATGGTAGCTAAAGCTCGCTAACATCTACCCAGGTGCCTCGCCTTTCTGTCCTAAAGGCTGTCGCCAACTAGCTGACATGTTACACATGTGGTGGTAGTGTCCAAAGGGTTGCACCCCTATGGAAGAGAGTCCATGAACGTATCCAAAGCGTATTAGACCTGTCTTTTCCTCTGGACCCATGACGTTATCTGCTTAACAGACCGTCGTTACATGATATTGCTAAACACTACAAATAATTGATATCCCATATCGTAACAACTATGAGGTGCCCTATGGCCTCTTACTGGTTGAAGCAAGACGTCCCTTCTGTTGTTTACATTGAGAACACAATTCGGTTTAAATTACAAATGGAAAGACTAACTAGTTTTTTTAATGACCCCTCTTCAAAATTCCAAAAGGTATGGCAACCCTGGGTTGAACTCTTCCTCCATACTTCGTTGGAGCTGGCCCCTGCAGGTAGGCTGGGGACTCATGGCGGGCAGGTGTCCCACCTCCCCCAGCCTACAGTTGTCCTGCCCCTTCCTTCTGCTCCCCAGCAGCAAAAGAGTTAAGCCTTAGGGGGGGGGGGGTGGTAAATGTGTCTGAGGGGGGAAAGCGGGGTATTTAGAGGCCGCCATGATGCGGGAACAGGCCTTTTCTACGCGGCCCGTTGCACCAAGATGATTGCCCACCCTTGCCCACCCTTCCTGTTTGTATTAACAGAAATGTTAAGATATTGCAACAACAAAAAAGGGGGGGGGGGTTGGGGTTGATACAAATATACGTTTTGTTACAGGTTTTTGGAAAAGATGTTGACGGGTGGTTGGCCTGCCAAGCTGGGAGAGCCCAAGAGGTACGTGGATAACGTGTATTATGGCGCCCCGATTGGGGTTGGTTGACTAATTCTGCTGGCGCTTATATGGACAGCAGCGGGAGTCTCGAGCCACGGCAACACCGTTACGCTCTGACCTACGGTCGGGCTGATTGGCAGGCGGTACAAAACTCTGGTTGAAATATATAAATAAAGCTGTGACCTTGTTTTCCCCCCGTACTTTGTCTGTCGTTATTTGATGGGGGCTTTTAGCCCCCCCCTGCCTCTCTAAGAAAACAATTGCTTGTTTGGTTGCTAGCCTAGTATCCGTTCACTCTACTTTCTGGCTTATAATGAGATATTGTAACTCTGTCATTCCGATGTAAACCGTCAGTGTATAACTCAGTTTTGTTTCACTGTTCGACCTCAATTTCTGTATATTCAGATAGTTTTCATCCTATCTCTTCCCCTCCCTCCTTTAAAATTTCTATAACCCTCTAATTAAATACTTCAATAAATGTGAGTATATATAGATTTTTTTTTTTCAATGTATTCATCACCAAAACATGTTTTAAACCCAGAAAGTTCCCTACTATTTATTATAAATGTTTGGAATGTAACGTATCATGTGAAGAATAATTTTTTGCTGTCCTTCCTATGGAGCTTACAATATGAAATGAATGACATGGCCCAGAAAAATGAATTTTCAATTGATCAGACAGCCAAATAAGCACATTCTCAATCATTACCATTTGGAAAATATTGAATTGAGAATGGAATAGTAACAACCCATTACCGTTTGGAGTAAAGCACTGTGTCTGCTTTGCATATTAGCCATTTCAGAAGATAAAGTGAATTTGTTCTCATTTGGACGGCTATGGTCACTATGCAGCTGTCACACGGTCATTTTAGATTCAAGCACTCTTCCAAACGGTTGCTCTTTCAAACATCTGCAGCTGTGTGATTAATGCAGAGGCTAATTAGCAAAACTAGTAAAGCAGCAGTGATGTCCTGAACTTCCCACTGAAAAGGAACATTCTGCTGTATATTGCAAACATTCCCAATCTATAGGAAGGGCAAACGTGCAAAAGCTATAGAAAGTGCAACTGCAAATCACTGTGTAGGGACAGATCACTACAGTGGGCTCTATGGATCAAGGCAATGTTGGCACATGACAAAAGCGTTTAAACCCTGTGCCTATGTATCAAACGCATTTTGCTCCAATTTGCCCTGGCTTGCACCTTGGGGAGAGTCAGTAGGAGGAGTTGGGGGGGAGTTACATGGGGCAAAGATTATAATGAGATGTATCACATTCTGCTTCTCTGTCCCAGCATGCACCTTGGGGAGAGTCAGCAGGAGGAGTTGGGGGGAGTTACATGGTGCACAGATTATGAGATGCATCACATTCTGCGTCTCTGTCCCAGCTTGCACCTTGGGGAGAGTCAGTAGGAGGAGTTGGGGAGGAGTTACATGGTGCCCAGATTATGAGATGCATCACATTCTGCGTCTCTGTCCCAGCTTGCACCTTGGGGAGAGTCAGTAGGAGGAGTTGGGGGGAGTTACATGGTGCCCAGATTATAATGAGATGCATCACATTCTGCGTCTGTCCCAGCTTGTACCTTGGGGAGAGTCAGTAGGAGGAGTTGGGGGAGTTACATGGTGCCCAGATTATAATGAGATGCATCACATTCTGCGTCTGTCCCAGCTTGCACCTTGGGGAGAGTCCGTAGGAAGAGTTGGGGAGAGTTACATGGTGCCCAGATTATAATGAGATGTATCACATTCTGCGTCTCTGTCCCAGCTTGCACCTTGGGGAGAGTCCGTAGGAAGAGTTGGGGAGAGTTACATGGTGCCCAGATTGTAATGAGATGTATCACATTCTGCGTCTCTGTCCCAGCTTGCACCTTGGGGAGAGTCAGTAGGAGGAGTTGGGGAGGAGTTACATGGTGCCCGGATTATAATGAGATATATCACATTCTGCGTCTCTGTGCGGCATTCTTTCTGCTTTTCGTTTGCCAAAAAATCCTCCTTATCGGAAGTCTAACATCCTGCATCAGATGTAAAAAACTGTTCTTACATATATTGCAACTCCGCGCCAAAAACCTGAGCAACGCATCAAAGCAAACCTTTTTCTACATTGATACATAGAGCTCAGTAGGTTTTGAACACATAAGGAATACCTACCCTGCCCTGAACATGTAACATTATGCCTTATAACAGATATTTATTAATGATCCACCCCTGCTCATCCAATGCTGGCCCAACTTCTGCGTCCATCCGCCAAGCCCTCCATGTGCTGAGGGGCCCATGCTCCTCTCTGCTGCAGGGCCTTGCCGAAGTACTATCCCCCCCCCCCAAACCCCATAAGGTCCGTCCGGCAAATGTCAGAAGTTTGGCCCACCTAGAAGTCGAGGCTAAACTTCCACACCCATCTACCACCAGGGCCTCAATGTACCACAGGGCCCAAGCACCCCTCCGCTGTGGGACCCTTCCTGACCACATCCCCCCCCAGCTAGGCAAGATTGCCCTGCTACAGGGAGCCCAGGTCCAACACTCTGTCCTGAGTCCCGGAAAAGCTGGCGCCCGGCCTGGCGCTCGTTCCCACCGTAACACTAGTGAAGCTTAAACCCGTAAAATGATTTCCCTGTGTAACTCGTTTCCCCGCGTCCTTACTTACATACAAACTATATTTATTCATTTGATTCACATCCGTATGCGTAACCTCGTAGAGATCTGTGAACGTGTGTTTAGTATCATCGCCCTATCATTCTGAAACACTAATTGCAAATTCGATAATAAATGAATCACTGAAATCAAGAACGTTTTTTTTTTTCTCCATTAATGCGATGTCTGGGGAATTTGTGTAACCAACCTGAACGCCTTCGAATGCAGTTTTTTTTTTTTTTTAGGTAAAATTTGTTAGCTTTGTATATTAATCAATTAAACATTCGAGCCGGGCCCTCGTTACGTCTTGTATCTGTTGGTGAAGTCCAGGTAGTGGGGAATGCAAACATGTGAATAGAAAATTGAAAAGACAAACAGTGCAATCTGTCTTTCAAGTGAATACATTTCTTGGTAGCCTATAGATTGTCTTACTCACAAACTATCTGTTCTTAAAGCATATCCATCAGTGGCAACTTCTATCTAGATCAGTCTGCGCTACTGGGGCTCCTATTCTTTATCCACGTGGTCACCACACACTTTGTCGCCACTGTTGGATATGCTTTAAAGAACAGATCGTTTGTGAGTACGTAATCTATAGGCTACCAAGAAATGTGTTCACTTGAAAGACATATTGCACTATTTGTGTGTTCAATTTTCTATTCACATGTTTGCGCTCCCCACTACCTGGACTTCAACATTACTGAGGATTGAAAGAGCAATCCTGTGAAGGGTTTGAGCAGCACTTTATAACGTATTTTGTATTTTTTTTATTTCACATCACTGTTTTTTCACTATTTGGTATTTCTATATGTAAAGCATGTGACAATGTATAATTCTATATTCTCACCTAAGAAGGCAATCATTTGGTGCTCCTGTTATAAATCAGTAAAAAGCCTTGTGGTGTGATTAACACAATGGCTGCTTCAGTCAGTGTAACTCAGCAGCTACAATGTATCCTTCTATCACTAAGGTAACATTATCTATTGTTACAGTTTGCAGCTCAAACTGCTGGGAATACTGGCAACAAATTATAACAAACAGGAAAGATCTTGCACCGCTTGGGAGGTAGGCTAAAACCTGCTATATAAACCAAAGGAGTCTTTAAAACCAATTAAAAATGGCATTAAAAGATGAATAATCTTTTTTTTTAATGCAGTAAGTATTATCTAATACTATAGAATTGTTTTTTTGTTTTTAAAAACCCATATAAGATTTCACACGTTTTGCTGCTTTCAGTAGTTTGAATGCATGTATGATTTTATTTTATAATCGCACCTACCATGTACACAGCGCTTACAACATTACAATAATAGCTAAATAAATGACAAACAATGGGAATAAGTGCCATGGGTAAGTGGCAACATTAGGCAAATGGAGAGCCTGCCCCAAAGAGCGTACAATCTATGTGTTAGGCCCCGGACATGTTTGGCGCTTGCTGGCGGAAGCGTGCTGACACGCGCTCCCGCTCAGCACTGAGCGCCTACAGCCGCAATTAGAGCGGCTTTAGTAGGGGCTCACCTGCGCTTCCGCGCGCTTGCGGAAGCGCAGGTCTTGGGGGAATTTAAAATTCCCCCGCTTGCCGGCGAGACAGGCCGGTCACGTGAGCGGTTCGCCCAATGAGGGCGAACCAGCTCCGTGACGTCACTGGCCCGCGCCCGGCCAGTGACGCGCCCGCCCCCGGACCGCCCCCGGACTGTTCCCTGACGGCTGCTGAGAGCGCTTGCGGTAAGCAACCGCAAGGCCAGGGAAAGCACCCGCTGTCCCTGCGCCTAAGCGCGTCTCAGCACGCCAGCAGGGACCATGGACTCGGCCTTAGGTTGGGAGGCATACAGACACATTAGGAGGTCAAGGGCATCTGGAATTATTAGAAGAGGCGGAGAGAGTTTAATGAGATGGATTTTCAGCTGGGCTTTCAATATGGAAAGTGAATGTGTTTGACGAATATTGAGTGGAAGAGGGTTTCATAGGTAAGGAGAGATTAGTGAAAAAGGTTTAAAACGGGAGAGGGCTGTGAAGGTAAAAGGTGCGAAGATGAGATAACCTTGGTTTGAGTTTAAGAGGCGGGTTGGGGTTGTAACGAGAGATCAGAACAGGGCTGCCAACAGGGGAGGACAACCAGGACTCCTGTCCCGGGCCCCTTCAATGCCCTAAAAGCCCACAAAGGGGGATTGTATGGGCAGCGGCCAGTGAAGGGTTTCCAGCAAGGGGTCTGGCCCCTTGCTTGCAACAATACCATGGCCACTATCCCTTTAGGCTCCGGCTTCGTGGGCTTGTAAGGCACCCCTGTTCACCGGCCATCGTTCTTCCCCTCATATATCCTCCTGGGCCTTACCCCCTCAAAACTTCCCCCTCATGTCCATTGCCCCCTTAAACGTGTCCCAGGAACATTATTGCTCTACACCCCATCCAGACACATTACCCCCTTACACCCCCTCCCATGCCCCCCCCCTTCCCGGACCATTACCTCATTATACATCCCCCCCACCAGACCCATTACCTCCTTATAACGGCTCCCCCCATGCTCACACCTCCTTATACCCCTCCGGCCTCCCCCCCCCACCCCTGCCAACCCCCGCCCCCCCCCCAACCCCTGCCTCCCCATAACTTCTCCTTCCCCCCCCCAGCGCACTGAGGGGGAGGGGGTGCCCTGCTTCTTATATTTATCCTGGGCCCTAGATCAGAGTTGATATATATATATATGGAGGTGCAGAGGAGCCTTAAACAAAAGGAGAATTTTGCAGTTGATTTTTAATATTCTAATCTCGAGTAATGAGATTACCAGTCGGGCACAGGATGATATAAACATAATAATCCTAGGGGAGCAATGCCTTGGGTTAAATGTTCCCAGCGACAAATTGTGGAAAATAAAACACAGAAATTGATGCAAAAAAAAAAAAAAGATTGTCTGGGGACAAGAAATGTTCTTTATCTGGCAGACTTCAGGTGGAATCAAACACATGAAAGTAAAGCAAATAAAAGCATAGACATTCTCATTATAACAAAATAAATCATTCATGCTCACTTTTAAAGTCACTCACATTCTATTTGAGATACGACTGTGAATTGGGGAGAAGAATAACTACCCGTTCATGCCTGGAGGGACTGCAGATAGCTAGACCAGTGTTTTTCAACAGGGGCTCCACGGTCATCCCGAAAGTGTTCTCTGAAAGTTGTGAGGCAGGAAGGCCTGTTGGCAGTATGTTACAATAATCCAGACGGGAAAGGATAAGGGCCTGCATTAGAGTTTAAGCAGTAGTGTGACAGAGGAAAGGGCGGATCTTGGCAATATTACGGAGGAAGAAGCAACACGTTTTAGCCATGCCGTGCATGTGAGTGGACAAGGAAAGGGAGGGGTCAAATGTCACTCCTAGGCAATGTGCTTTGGCGACAGATGGATGGTAGAACCATTTATGGTGATGAAAAAGGAGATATTGGGCCAGGTTTAAGGGGAACTATGAGGAGCTCAGTTTAATTTAAGGCAGTGGAGCACCATCCACAAGCCTATAAGCCAGGAGGCAATCAGAGACTTGAGACTGAATTGCAGGTGTGGGGGTCGGGGTGGATAGCTGTATCTGATACCTAAGTAGGGTGACCATACGTCCCGGTTTAGCAGAGAAAATCCCGGGATTTTCACTAAACCTCCCAGAGCCCCGACAATTGTTCAAACGTCCCTGTTTCTAGCTTTTCCATCTCTTAAAACTAGACACTGCATATTTTTTTATAATAACTTTATTTCATATAATATCTTTATTTCATATACCTTGGGCATTCTCCCAATGGGACTCAAATTATAGTATAATGCTCAGTATGCAGAACAAAATAATTTTATAGACACGGCCCCTTCCCAGATGAGCTTACAATCTATGTTTTTGGTGCCTGTGGCACAGGGAGATAAAGTGACTTGCCCAAGGTCACAAGGAGCCAACACCGGGTATTGAACCAGGTTCCCCTGCTTCAAACCTCAGTGTTGTTGTGTTGTTGTTGTCACTACTTAACGTGGCCAAATATAGCACTCTTTTTACATAAATATATATATATGTGGTGGGTTTTGGGGTTAGAGCTTGCTGGGATTGTGTGTTTGAGTGTGAGATTTCCTCCAACGGCATTCAGAAGAGCGAGTGCAAGTGTGAAGGGAGCATGTTTGGAAATTTAGCCAAGGCCTTGGGTTAGAGGGACAGGTGTGCCAGAGCCAAGAAGGGTCAAGAGGATGAGAGGATAGAGTTAGAGTTGACAAGATTATCAGGTTAAGAGGAAGGAGAGGAGAAAGAGAGCTCAGCATTCAGGGTAGATGTCAGAGCAGAGAGGTCAATGGAGCCAAAGTCTCAATGGCACAGGTGAAGACCCCAGGGACTGCCTCTGTGTTGCCCACAAATGCCCTTGTACTATCACCCTTCAACCACTGAATGTGAATAAATGACCACCCTTGATGCCAGGGAGGTTAACCTAATTAAATGTCTCTACTCATACTGTCACTTAACTCAGGGGTGCTCAACTCCAGCCCTCAAGACTCCCCAACAGGTCAGATTTTCAGGATATCCCTTCACCACAGGTGGCTCAATCAGTGGCTCAGTCTTCGACTGTGCCACTGACTGATCCAACTGTGCTGAAGCAGGGATATCTTTGTAACCGGACCTGTTGGGGAGTCTTAAGCACTGGAGTTAACTGGTTAACGTCAAACAAAAGTTGCTATTCAACTCATAATTGAAATGATCCAGTTTGTAAGAAACACTTCTTGGCCTGATTATAATTTATGACCATTTGAAATTTTAGGAGCTTTGTTCTTTCCTGGCAATAAAAAAAAGAGCCTGAGGGTTTCAGAGCATTAACATCCTAATAAACATTGGTAAGAGAACATTGAAACAGATAAGCTTGAGCGAGGCTTTGAAAATGCCAGTCCATTGCCCTTAGTCTTTGCCGAGTGTCCGGTTGTGAGTACTGTAATGTGTCAGCCTGTTGTGGGAGATGGAGGGTTGGACTGGTGGGATCCTATGTTCCCGGGGTACGTGCCTCATATGGGGAAAACCCGATTTATATTCATACGGGAAGAACAGGTAGATCATTGGTGGCAGGAGGGGGAATACACCCCTGAACAAGGCGCAAAAATTGTGAGCCAGCATAGTAATTACTGGGATACAATGCCCGATAAGGAGGGGAAGCTCGTCTGGAAGCCAGACGCTGACCATTACTATCAATACAGCAGGCGCGGTACTGCAAAGGGAGATACAGCAGGGATATACTGCAAAGGGAGATACAGCAGGGATATACTGCAAAGGGAGATACAGCAGGGATATACTGCAAAGGGAGATACAGCAGGGATATACTGCAAAGGGAGATACAGCAGGGATATACTGCAAAGGGAGATACAGCAGGGATATACTGCAAAGGGAGATACAGCAGGGATATACTGCAAAGGGAGATACAGCAGGGATATACTGCAAAGGGAGATACAGCAGGGATATACTGCAAAGGGAGATACAGCAGGGATATACTGCAAAGGGAGATACAGCAGGGATATACTGCAAAGGGAGATACAGCAGGGATATACTGCAAAGGGAGATACAGCAGGGATATACTGCAAAGGGAGATACAGCAGGGATATACTGCAAAGGGAGATACAGCAGGGGCGGTACTGCAAAGGGAGATACAGCAGGGGCGGTACTGCAAAGGGAGATACAGCAGGGATATACTGCAAAGGGAGATACAGCAGGGATATACTGCAAAGGGAGATACAGCAGGGATATACTGCAAAGGGAGATACAGCAGGGGCGGTACTGCAAAGGGAGATACAGCAGGGGTGGTACTGCAAAGGGAGATACAGCAGGGGCGGTACTGCAAAGGGAGATACAGCAGGGGCGGTACTGCAAAGGGAGATACAGCAGGGATATACTGCAAAGGGAGATACAGCAGGGATATACTGCAAAGGGAGATACAGCAGGGATATACTGCAAAGGGAGATACAGCAGGGGCGGTACTGCAAAGGGAGATACAGCAGGGGTGGTACTGCAAAGGGAGATACAGCAGGGGTGGTACTGCAAAGGGAGATACAGCAGGGGTGGTACTGCAAAGGGAGATACAGCAGGGATATACTGCAAAGGGAGATACAGCAGGGATATACTGCAAAGGGAGATACAGCAGGGGCGGTACTGCAAAGGGAGATACAGCAGGGGTGGTACTGCAAAGGGAGATACAGCAGGGGCGGTACTGCAAAGGGAGATACAGCAGGGATATACTGCAAAGGGAGATACAGCAGGGGCGGTACTGCAAAGGGAGATACAGCAGGGATATACTGCAAAGGGAGATACAGCAGGGATATACTGCAAAGGGAGATACAGCAGGGATATACTGCAAAGGGAGATACAGCAGGGATATACTGCAAAGGGAGATACAGCAGGGATATACTGCAAAGGGAGATACAGCAGGGATATACTGCAAAGGGAGATACAGCAGGAATATACTGCATATTGAGTCGGGGGGTAATTACAACAGGAACGGTACTGCACTCGGGCGAAAGGTTCTCTTGGATAAGAGGAACCAGAAATGCCACCATTTATTGTAATACTATGTGTTTTATGATTCTATGGGCCGGCACAATTATTGGTGGTGCATAATAATGCTCCTCATGCGGGGTCATGAGGGAGGATGTAGCCAAGTGCCCCTTGCTAGAACCTTCTACTGGCCTCAACACTATAAGTCCCAATAGGAACAGGCAGTGTTGGGGTTAAACTCCTGCGCAGGGCCCAGCCTGCATTTGCAGCCTGGGCGGGTACTATGTTGCTTATCCAGGGGCAGGCCTAAACCGCCAGTTAGAGTGTCATACCTGGGGAGGGTACTGACTGGGTCATATGTATATAGTGTGATGCCTGTCAGTCCCTAGACCTGCCCTCTTATGGTGCAGGGTTACAAGCCCTTCCCCCGGGTATAGAAGCTGACACTGCACCAAATTGAGGTTTTTGATTATGAGACAGTGTGATACCCTTTTCCCTACAAGAGGGTCATGGAGATTGGGAAGGGCTCTTGGGGCCTCAAGCCCCTGGGGTCTGCTCCAGGGCTGGAGGACGATCATGCTGTTGTACAATAAAGCTGCAGTTTGACCCACTATGGTGTGTGGTTATTGGAGAGGAGAATTGCCTGTGGGGACCACCCTGCATCCAGCAGGATCCTCATGGAATGGAGGAGCTGCACAGTAAAGAGATGGAGAAAGCCTGCCCGGTTGCTTCTCCCAAACTACAACTGCGGAGCCACTCAGACCTCCTGAACCAGCAGGTGAGCTACAGCATGGGGGACAATACCCATGGAGTGGCCGGATCTTCCGTGGTAGGGAGGAACAGGGGCTACATACATATAATAGTTTTTAAACTGTACTTCTAATTAGAGAGGAGGGAAAAATAAAGAGAACGTATATAATTTCTTACAGTTACCGTTTATTTTATCGCTAAAGATTACATTGGTCTGAACTTTGGTATTTTTGTTTAGGTTTCTTGGTAAACGCCTCAATGACAACGATTGTTCCTGAAGATGTCTGTTGCGGTGACTCATTACATGGGTTCCATCTGGACAAGCAGGATGGGGTAGATTGGAAATTGAAAGTCATCCTTGCCCAGTGATGAACTTCATGTGTAAGACAGCAGTACCAAAAGCCAAAAGAGCTCCTACTACATTAGAATGTGCATCTTTTTGTTGATGAGACGGGGTGTGTAAGGCCCATATGCAGAGCGAAGTCGGGCCAGTCTTGCCCTCAAACCATTTTTCCCCTTCGGTTGAGGACCCGCTGCACGCGTCCGCACGGCAGCCTTGCTTGCCGGCGGCCAGTGCAAGTCACTAAACCGCGATCTGCAGCTGACTTTTTTTTGCAAGGGGGGCGTGGCCAAAACGGGTCAGGGGGCGCGGCCATTGAACCCGGGGATGGGTGGAGGAGGTTAAGGGTGAAGACGCAGAGGTTGTGGGTCCACAGGAGGAGGGATAGATTCCACACACAGGCACACTTCCCTCCCAAGCCGCCTCCCTCCCGTAGCTCCCCTCCTCCCCGACTGACTCGTGCACCACGTGACGTGGGACCTCCAGACTGGAGGAAAGGGGCTGGTGGCCCGCGGAAGCCACCAACCGCAGCGGGTCCTTAGCATTCTGCTCCAGCACTGCATCTAATCTGTGCCGTATTCACTTATGTCACTCCTCTTGTTTCTCTCTTGTACGGTGTCAGTGTAAATATTGAGTAAATCCTTCTAACAAGGAAGCAATGTCTTGTAATCTGCTAAACATTTAAATATGTTTTATATTATATGTAATATATGTTTATAGATATAGATAAAGATCTCGCACAAATAAAAGCATTTCGTTAGCCACAGAACGGTATCGTCTATTCATTTTTGATTATTGAAGCTCGGCTAACACGGTACTGATACCTCTACATATATCACTGATGATACCCATCAAGGTTGAAACATGTCTGTGAGTGGGTTAACTGACTTTGCATCTCCCAAGTCCTTGCTTAAAAGCTGTGTTTAAAGCAGCATGCATTGACTAAGGGTTGCTCATGTAATGTGAGCATGAGATAAAAAGTGGCACTGTGTGCTCATCTGCATGTCATTTCCCAGAATCCCTTGCTGCAGTGGAAGTGCTGTTTGCTGGGTGATAATGGTGAAAGACAGGGTTGCAGACCTGTCTAAGACATGCAAATGAATATACAGGAATATTTACAGTTGCTATATATATATATATATATATTATACACCCCATCCAATCTGCCCCTTCCCTAACTATCTAGAGAAGGCATCTCAAAACTCATCTCTTTTCCATCACATTCCATTATCCCCCATTAACATCCTTTCCAATCCCCCCCCCTCGCCCCACCCTCCCCAACTCCCATGATCTCCCCTGCCCTCACCCCTTCCTAAAGCCTCTCCAAAACCACCCACCTCATCGATCCAATTGACACCCCTGTCCCCACTGTCCGACCCATCACCATGCCAGCGACCAGATTAAATCCAGAAACTTTAGCCCAACCCCTGTCCACCAACCCAGCAAGCACTTAAATGCTCCCAACCCATAGCCCGGTCCATAATGTTCCCTCCCCTGCCCACCAACCAAACAAGTTTTACTAACTAAAGTACAGTGCTCTGGATAAGGGTGCTATATACATGCTGTTATAAATAAATACGGTAAATAAATCTATTAATATATTCCAGTGGAAACGGTCAACATTTGATGTAGCACACAGACACCCACACGGCTTTGGACTCTTGCACCGCAGTACTGCAAATAAGTAGCATACCTTGAAAAATGGCGGCATTCTGAATGATCAGGAATTTCAGCTTGGCGCTGGCAGACTGGAGAAGTTGCTCCATGTTTAATCGAGCTGCCACTTGATACCTTTCTTCCATTTTTCTGGAGCAGCAGGTTACGCCCTTTGTGACACAGACTTGCAGATCGGCTCCTGCAGAGGATGGAAAACACGGAGGACCACGTGAGGACCATGTAGATGTGGCGCTCGGTATCTTTAGAAGAGTGGTGGCCAACTCCAGTCATCAAGGGCCACCACCAGATGAGGTTCTCAGGATATCCCTGCTTCAGCACAGGTGGCTCAATCAGTGGCTCAGTCTTCGACTGAGCCACTGATTGAGCCACCTGTGCTGAAGCAGGGATATCCTGAAACCTGACCTGCTGGTGGCCCTTGACGACTGGCGTTCGCCACCCAATGCTTTAGAAAGAGTCAATCATTCCCATAGTGAAATTACTTACTTGTCTTCTTTTACAAATGAAGGTTTCTTCTACGTGAGTACACACACACACACACGTTGCATTACTTTTCAACAACACAAGAACAAAGGGGAAAAGACACACAGCCTGTCAGCTACAAGATTCCACAAACAGCATCAATGCAAATGAAATTAGATAAGGGTCATAAAATCATGCTGGGGTGGCCTTTTCTTACCCTAGAAACATTACACGTTTCAATAATGATTTCAATAATTGAAAGACACCGATAGAATTGTTAGGGATACGCACGAGGACGGTGTCTGATGGCGTGGGAATACACGGTTATCCAACAGGTTGCTACTACGAGTCCTGAAATCCTACCTCACATACACATTAGATCAGTGTTTTTCAACCAGGGTTCCTAGGAAGCATTGGGTTCCCCGGCCATCCCTAAAGTGTTCCCTGTCATTTTCAGGTCATTTGAAAATTGTACCAAATACAGAAGAATTTACAAGGCATCTGATCTCTGACGCGCTGTTAGGACTGGGAATATTTGTATTTATTTATTTATAAAATGTTTTACCAGGAAGTAATACATTGAGAGTTACCTCTCGTTTTCAGGTATGTCCTGGACATAGTTAATATGACAAATAATACATGGTTACAAATAGTTACATAAATGAGCAGGGTATACATTATATACAATACATTGCGTGCACAGTTAGAGAACATATATATTATAGGCCTATGTAACAGTTACAGACCAGATTAAAATGTGAGACAGCCTTAGTTTTGATAGAACTTAAACTGGTGGTGGATGTGAGAGTCTCTATATAGTACGCGCTGGTGCGTGGGCCTACGCACGGCGTTGTGCGTGCACGTGGCATACGTGTTTAGTGTCTATAGGGCAAGCGGGGAAGCGCGTGGCTAGGAGGCGTGGCTATGATGTCACAGTGTTGGGCCGCACTGTGATTGGCTCACAGCATCATGTGAGCGCGACAGTGCGAAAATAAAAAATGTCTTATATTTCCTCAGATCTGCCGTGCCAACGCTCGCGGGTGTCTCCACTATAGCAATGTCAGGCTCACGCAAGCAATTATCTTTGGCGCGCGTGCGCACAGTAGTGCACTATATTACAAGCCTTAGAGAGGGTTGGGGTTCCTTACAACGCATCTGATCTCAGACTCGCTATTAGAGAGGGTTGGGATTCCTTACAAAGCATCTGATCTCCGACGCGCTATTAGAGAGGGTTGGGGTTCCTTACAATGCATCTGATCTCAGACGCGCTATTAGAGAGGGTTGGGGTTACGCAGAATTTCATAGGGTTCCTTAATCAAAAAAAAGGTTTGAAACCTCTGCATTAGATACATGTTCAGGTGGGAAACCATCACAGCACCTCAACACTCCTGCAACAGCTTCAACCGCCCCACAGGTAGGACTCCTGGGAGGGTAAGAAGCCCCGCACATAGTTTGCGATTTTCCAAGCGTGTCTGCTCTTCTTTTTTTTTTTTTTTTTAAATCTTGAAGATTTTCTCCATCTTTTGCTTCTGAGGTTACCGTGGTAACCGTTAGTCTGCACTGGGCAGTGGGGAGAGCTTCATTTTAACCTCCCGGGCACTTCATATGTCAAACACTTGAATGAAACAAACAAAGAATCAAATCAACCCAAAAAATAAAAATATTTGAAAAAAGCAGCGTTGGAAAAGGCAATAAGAGATCTCTTGAAGTAAAAAGAAAATGAACAGCTGCTTTAAAGACGCAATCCCACAGTCGGCAAGTTGCATCTTTTAGAGTGGGGGTGTGCAAACTTTTTTGCTACGCCCCGCCTGCTATTCTCCGTTGTTGTGCCCCCCCCTTACCTCGCGCGGCGTCAAATGACACCGATGGGTCGTGTAACTTCACGTGACCCGCGGCGTCATTTGCCGTCACGTTACCATGGCAACCGTGACGTCACATGACCCCGCGGCGTTGCCATGGTCAACACACCCTGAAGCCGGTTGAATCCCGGTAAGTAAAAGGTTGCAGAGGCCTCACGCGGCCCCCCACCATTTCATTTAAATGCCTTGGGGAAGAGCGCGGGACCGCTGCAACCGCCCCGCGCCCTCACGAAAAAATCTCGGGGGCGCGCCCCCCAGTTTGCACACCGCTGTTTTAGAGGCCTGTGAATGGGGAAGTGTTTGTCAATCAGAGAGCCAATAAAGATAAGGGGAGGTGGGGAGGGGGGAATCTGGCTGTACAAGCACTCGCTGATCACACAGTGACATCACACTGTGACATCACACAGACGGGAGCAGCCAGAGGAAATCACACCAGTCCCAAGTCTTGCTTAAATAATTATAGAGACAGAACATGAAACACAGACAGAGCTCAGTGCACATCCAGTGAAACCTATACACTGGATGTGCACTGAGCTCTGTCTGTGTTTCATGTTCTGTCTCTGGTTTTAAATATATATCGCTATGCTCAGTAGCACTCCTCTGTGACACCCATATGCTTATATATATGTTGTGGTTATTTTGGGGGTTCAATATGAGCTTGCAGGTGTCCTGTATGTTTTACAAATCTTGTTCAGCTGGTCTTAGCTGATTGGAAGGTGGCTCTTCCTATCTTGTTGAAGCTCACCCCCTCGCACATTTAAATGGTTAAAAGCTCACCCCATAGCATCTCCCACTCTCAGGGGAACTTGCTTGCTTGCAGTATGATTGTGACAAATCTAATACAGAGTGCTTTTCCTGGTAATGTACAGGTTAATAAAAGCTTCAATCAGACTTAGAACTATGCAACTAATTTTGACAGATTATAAAGCATTCTTCCTTGTAATGCACAGGTTATTAAGAATTTATATTAGTGTAGGGACCCTTGAGATGTGGTCTGCCGTGAGGTGGCTCAGGGGCTTACAACAATTTGGCCAAAATGTTAAACTAAAAGACCATTTTATTTAATAGATATCTATTTCTATTCTACTATATATTTCTCAAAGTGTCCTATGTGTCGTTGCCTGTGTCTGTCTGTATGTGTCTCCCTGTGTCCCTCCCTGTGTCCCTAGCGGCAATCAGATTGTACCTTGGGCCAGGCCAATGAGATTGCTCCCTTGGCACGCCCGCCCGCCCCCCGCACACCTCTCATTGGCCTGAGGCGGGGGTGACGACACAAACGCACACACACAGCGGCGCTCATCGGGACCCGCGCGCACCTCCTCCTCTCCCCGGGTCTCCCGCTTTCCTGCGCTTTTTCCTCCCCCCCCCGGGCGCCGCTACAGTCAGCGGGGGAACGGAGCGAGCACCTGGGACACAGCAGGGGACTCTCACCTCCCCACGGCTCTCACCACCCATAGGCCACTCACCCCCCCCCGCTCACCCCCCCCCCGCTCGCCCCCCCCCCCCCGCTCACCCCCCCCCCTGCTCACCCCCCCTCCCACACACACACACACAGAGCACGCAGCTCTCCCCTAACCCGGCGCTCCCCCCCCCACACACACAAAGCACGTGGCTCTCCCCCCCCCCCCCACCCCACACACAGAGCACGCGGCTCTCCCCTCACACAGGCCGCTCCTTCTCCGGCTGTCTCCGCCTCTCCCGCGAGAGGCACAGCACCTCCTCACCGAAGCATCTCAGCCTCTCCGCGGAGAAGCCCGAGGTGGAGGAGGAGCGCGGCCGGGACCCGTAGGAAGAGGAGCGCGGCCGTGTGCAAGGTGAGGAAACACAGGGGAATGGGTTATTTACAGCGTCCCTGACTATGCCTGCCCTTTGCCCCCCCTGCCCTTTGCCCTCCCTCCCCCTGCCCTCCCTCCCCCTGCCCTCCCTCCCCCTGCCCTTTGCCCCCCCCTGCCCCTCCCTCCCAATGCCCTTTGCCCCCTGCCTTCTCTCCCAATGCCCTTTGCCCCCCCTTCCCTCCCTCCTAATGCCCTTTGCCCCTGCCCTCCCTCCCCCTGCCCCTTGCCCCCCCTGCCCTCCCTCCTAATCCACTTTGCCCCCCCTGCCCTCCCTCCCCTGCCCTCCCTCCCAATGCCCTTTGCCCCCTGCCCTTTGCCCCCTGCCCTCCCTCCCAATGCCCTTTGCCCCCTCCCTCCCAATGCCCTTTGCCCCCCCTGCCCTCCCTCCTAATGCCCTTTGCCCCCCCCTGCCCTCCCTCCTAATGCCCTTTGCCCCCCCTGCCCTCCCTCCTAATGCCCTTTGCCCCCCCTGCCCTCCCTCCCCCTGCCCTTTGCCCCCCCCTCCCCCTGCCCTTTGCCCCCCCCTCCCCCTGCCCTTTGCCCCCCCCTGCCCTCCCTCCCCCTGTCCTTTTCCCCTTTGCCCCCTGCCCTTTGCCACCCTGCCCTTTGCCACCTTGCCCTTTGCCCCCTGACCTTTGGCCTCTTGCCCCCCTCCCTCCCTGCCCTCTTGCCCCCCTCCTTGCCCTCTTGCCCTCCTCCCTCCCTGCCCTCTTGCCCCCCTCCCTCCCTGCCCTCTTGCCCCCTCCCTCCCTCTCCTCTTGCCCCCCCTGCCCTTTGCCCCCTCCCTCCCTGCCCTCTTGCCCCCCTGCCCTCTTGCCCCCCTGCCCTCTTGCCCCTCCCTGCCCTTAGCCCCCCCGCCCCTCCCTGCCCTTTGCCCCCCCTGCCCCTCCCTGCCCTTTGGCCTCTTGCCCCCCTCCCTCCCTGCCCTCTTGCCCCCCCTGCCCTTTGCCCCCCTCCCTCCCTGCCCTCTTGCCCCCCCTGCCCTTTGCCCCCCTCCCTCCCTGCCCTCTTGCCCCCCCTGCCCTTTGCCCCCCTCCCTCCCTGCCCCCCTCCTCCCCTCCCTTCCCCCCTCCTCCCCTCCCTTCCCCCCTCCCTCCCTGCCCTCTTGCCCCCCTGCCCTTAGCCCCCCCACCCCTCCCTGCCCTTAGACCCCCCCGCCCCTCCCTGCCCCTCCCTGCCCTTTGGCCCCCCCGCCCCTCCCTGCCCTTTGGCACCCCCGCCCTGCCCTTTGGCCCCCCAGCCCCTCCCTGCCCTTTGGCCCCCCCCGCCCCTCCCTGCCCTTTGGCCCCCCCCCGCCCCTCCGTGCCCTTTGCCCTCCCCACCCTTCCACGCCCCTTGGCCCCCCCCCGCCCTTCCACTCCATGCCCCCTGCCCTTCCACGCCCGGGCAACGCCAGGTATATCAGCTAGTACATATATATTTAGGCACTGTACCGTGTATAGGTTTCACTGGATGTGCACTGAGCTCTGTCTGTGTTTCATGTTCTGTCTCTGGTTTTAAATATATATCGCTATGCTCAGTAGCACTCCTCTGTGACACCTATATGCTTATATATATGTTGTGGTTATTTTGGGGGTTCAATATGAGCTTGCAGGTGTCCTGTATGTTAAATAATTATAGGTGTCAGATTTGAGTTAAAAAATGTATAAATTACCCAATGAGTTCCCTTAAACATGTCACTGGAATTAGTTCACTCTGAGGAATTATCCCTTTGAAAGGCGTTAGGGCAGTGTGGTTTTTTTTTGTGTCTTTTAATATATACACACACACAAAACTTTACATACACAAACATTCTAAAACAACGGTTGTATTTGCTGTTGGGGGGGACTTTTTTCATAGATACATCCTAATTAGAACATTTTGTTTTAACTACAGGGACACATGCTGGGAGACGGATCAGTATAACCGACTACATTAAAACAAAATGTGCAAAAGGGAATTAGATAAAAGGGAGAAATTCAAAAGGCCATCTTTAATATAATAGAGGGTAACGTTAGTATTGCTGTAATAGGTTCCCTATGCTGTCAAATATCATTTCACTGCCTAAAGCTACATATGCATGTACCCAATTAATTCCCCACCTCAATATGAGTGATAAAAATGTATATATACTGAGGGAAGTAAAAGCAGATTGAAGGAATGCTCAATATAATGATAGGTGGATTGAAACCCTGCAGTACGACTTCACAAAAATTCAATGAGACATGACTCTCCCTCATAAAAAAAGGCAAATTTAGCTCTGTTCTGCACTGAGCAGTTTGATGGCCTGCTGGTTAAATCCTTGACATTAAAATAAAACAGTTAACCTTTATAATAGGTTGCAATATAGTCATTGGAGCCATCTGCATCCTGGATTGAAACTAAAGTGATATTAATTATAAAAGCATTATCTACAAAAATATATCTATGACCTGTATTATATTTGGATCCCCATATGCTAATATTCCTATAGAATGTGGTTGGGATTAGAGTGGGCATCATTGGTGTATAGGTGAGTTATTGGGCACGTTCTGTAAGAGATGGTTAAATGCCTAGAGCCAAGAACTACATCCGATCAACATTTGAAATAACACACTGCACAATTATTGTTTTTATGTTTTTTATTTACATGATGTGTCCCTGACTGGAGCGCTCCCTTTCCACTCCAAACCAAGACTAAATGCCTATACTGTCATTTCTCAGTCCCCACGATATTGCTTACAATGTGATCCGCATTTCAAATTCACTAATATTTCAGCATTTGGAATGACGTTTAGTGTATGTATTCCTAGGTAGAGATGTGGTCAAAAAAGGGTTGGTCGTAGTTCTGGTCCTTTCTTCCATGTAGTAACAGAGGAGGGAGAGGGAGTATGGGGTATGATACCTTTTATTGGGCCAACAAGTAGTTGATGTGTTACAATTTTTCGAACGTATACAACAAAAGACAGGGGTGCCCAATGCTACATCCAATTGACAAAACATATATGGTAATAAGTATAAAGTTAAATACTTCAATAATAATATTTTCTTGGTTATTTAGTTAGATCCTTTGGCCAAAGCATCGTAAGCCTGCATACCACGCCAAGGTATAACCAAACTATGCAGGTCCTAACACTACACTGTGAACCCTTCCTTTTACCTCTGTATGAGGGGAAAGAACCATAGTAGGTCCTGTTCTTGCAGCAAAATGAAAATACCTCCCAAGTTAAAAAGGTGAGGAGTGAGCTCTGGGGGGAGGTGCCACCTACCTCCAAACAACTGTTACCCGTCAGAAATTAAATTAACACACACATTCCCAGCTAGCTCAAACTCCTACACCCACCACATCATGAATATATATTTATGTCAAAAAGGAGTGCTGTTGAGCGTGGCAAATGTACACAACAAAAGACAGGGGTGCCCAATGCTACATCTTGCCCTTCTATTCCATACCCGGTGAGGTACAACATTGGAGGTTTTATTCTATGAAGATTTTTGAACATATTTATGAAGAACTAAGGTACAATATCCAGCTCTGTACACTATATATTTCTAAGAAGAAGAAAAACGATTCATGCTGCTTATTACAAAAGGGACATTCACTATATGATGCCATTGTGTTGTTCTAGGATACTCTCCCTTGGCAATTTTGGAGTTGTCTTCTGTTTTCTCCTTGAGCACCAGATTGCTCTCCTTTCTGTTGTGTAAATTCATGAACCTGGGAAACTTTGCCCTTTTTTTTTCTGTTGAAAGAAATCTAATTTTTTTTTCAAGTTTTACAAAGTAAACGTTTCCACAACTTCAAATACGAGTTGTGCGAGACAGGAGTACCCCTTAACTTATTTACTGATCAACAAGACTCATCTATGCAACATGCGGAGAGAGATTCCCAGAGAAACACTCATATAAATAAGCAAATTAGCTCAGTACCCAGGCAACTCGGGTGTATTCAAAAGTCTCTCTCCACATGTTATACAGATGACAGTTTTGGGAGGTATATAAATTAATGGATATTTATTTTTGAGCCCCCCCCCCCCCTCCCATTTTTAATGCAAGGTCCTCAATCCTAATTTCACTTGTATACCTTGTTTATATTTTGATTATAGCAAGTGGCAATTTTCCTACTAAAACACAGACTTTTGCCCAGCTTGATTATTTGTTGTGACCTCTTGGATGTCTGGGAGGATAAGCAGTCTGAGCTGCTAAATCCCAAAATGCAGATACACTGGGGAGGGGGTGGGGAGGGGGAGGGGAACCAAACCATGATATAATCACAAAGTCAACTTCAGCTGAGATGACTGAACATGGCTGTGAAGTGTTAACCCATTTACAGGCAGGTCTGCAATGCATTGCTTTGCAATACACAGTATTATTATTGTAGATACTGTATGTCCACCGACGGGGTTGTATGCTAGTTAATGGTTGGTTTATATAAAATGACTATCTATCTTCCAACATCTCAAAAACCTTGAATACTTTGTGGCAAATCCATATACTGTGGCAAAGTACAACAAATGGATATCATGGCACCTTCACGTCTGTTTTTGTGTGTGCCCACAAGCACACACATTTTCTTGTGAAAAATGCCATGGAATCCATCGTTCAAACCCCTCTTCCTCTCCCTTTGCCTCAGGCACCAACATTAGATTGTAAGCTCTATGGGGTCTTGTCACATTGTGTCTGCAAAACTCTACATACAGCTCTGTGTATGCGGTCAGTGCTATATAATAAAAAATATATATTATTGGTGCAAATTTCTTTGACCGAGCCCGCTGTGCTGAAGCAGGGATATCCTGAACACCTGACCTATTGGTGGCCCTTGAGGACTGGAGTTGCCCACCCCTGGTTTAAGCCCATCCCCAGATGTCAAAAGGCCCAGATCTACAAAACGGTGCTAAGCTTTAGCACGCCTGTACGCCCATTCATTGTGCATCTGGCCCAAAGTAGCCAAGGCCGGAACTGACAAAAAAACTTAAGCAGACTCATTAAAATGTTACATTAAATGTTACCCTCAATTTGTAACATTTAATGTTTCACAAAATGAGTGTTAACTTTAAAAAAAAATGCAAATTGTATTTTCATTATTAGCCTACATTTTACAGGAGTCCTCAGAATCTAAAATAAAATAACATGGGGCTTTGAAAGATGGCCTTTAAGGCAAGGAATGGCATTGCGTTATGTTAGTACCACATAAGTTGTGGTAAGTAAAAAAGTGACATTTTTATTTGCATTATGTTGGTAGTAATGGTTAAGGGGCCACGGCTTGGTCACTTGGTCAGATTTTCGGACATGTCTGGTTCTGGGTCCGCGATTGGAGCAATCAATAAAAGGCTGCAACATCTTTATGGATCCGCTTCTGATGGATGATATCCTGAACATTTAGTGATACAATCTGTGCGGTAAATCACATATAAAATATTCAGTCCCCGTGTCTGTTCAGACCAGTAAATAAAACCTCGGCCTCTGACAATGTTTTCTAACGTTGGGTAAGCGATACCTTAGAATTGCCCTCCGATGAAGCCCCAGCCAACACACACTTACAGTGTCATTATCAGATCAGGTTTTATAGAACCTACAATATATTGGCTGCAGCAGGGCCCCTCTTGAAAAATCTTCCATTATCACAATGATTAATGCCTTTTGTCAAAAAAACTGGAGGATGCTGTGAAATGTAATTACTGCTCATACTCATCCCAGATGTGCCATTTCCAAGGTATGAGGATGCTGCGATCATTCTAATTATGATAATGTTAATGTATTTGTGTACATACTACGGGAAGTCCAAGCTTTCAGCTAGTGTGATCCCCAGTACACCTATTTACACCAAACCTGTTATATATAATTATGTTTATATGGTGCATTTAATAAGTACATACATTTTTACCAGAAACAACCTTTTTTTTGTTCCTCTGTCCATGACGGGCTCCTATTATCCTTACTCCTTTCCATGGCCAAACCTAGTACTGTACACCCCTCTGCTCCATAACCTCTATATCAGGGGGTTCTTAACCTGTGGTCCATGGACTCGCTGGAGGTCCGTGGTCCAGGGGGACCATAATTTTTTTTTATTAAACAATACATTTTTAGAACTACCTAAAATGGAAGTAGAAAAATTAAAAAAAAAACATTAAAACTGACGATAATTAAGTTCTGCAAACCACCATTACAAACCACAAAGGATCTAGGGGTCCCATAGGTTCAAAAAAGGTTAAGACCCACTGATCTGTACAAAAGACTATTTAATGGGTTTAAGGGTCAGTCCCACAGTGGAACAAAATGAGCTAATGACATTGATCTCCGAAGAGTTAAAGGGAAGGACACAAGAGCCCAGAAAAAAAACAAGCAGACACTGGAGAGGGGTCCAGCTACATTTGGGGGCCCATTTAACAGGAAAAGACAGAATTATTATAATGTAAGTGATGCTCAACAGAGCAGTACAAAAACAGAACGCCCGCATTTAACCTCTTCAATGCCGGAGCGGCCTACAATCCATCCTCCACTCAAGGCGTTCAAGTGTTAAATAACGAGACTACAAAGCACTCTGATAATTGCAGGTAATTGTGGGACGCTGTAATTATCTCATCATCCTGTCCGCCACTCTTTAATTCAGTCTGGCAGCTCCAGTTTCAGAGTTCTGTTCCACAGATGAAAACAAAAAGAATTCTGCCCTAGGTAATGTTCGGGAACTTAGAGGGCAAAAAGCAAAGGGTTTTTGGGGGTGGGGGGGGGCGGTTGTATTGTACGGTATTTTTCTTTATTTTTAATAACAAAAATGTTACATCATATAAGCATATATAACATCAAGTATATGAATATCTCCATATCTAACGCCTGTTTTATCATACATTAAAGCAGCAATACCGGTTGCATTTATAGTTTTTTTCTTTGTTTGTTTGTTTTTATTACAGGATTGAAGCAGGGGGGTCCCCGGAGCTGAACTGTGTTAATTTCAGCACCGGGGACCCCCTGCTTCCAGAGTAGTGGTGCCAGAGTTAAGGATCTCTACAGCCAGGGAACTGTGTGGCTAACATAATGGCGGCGTTTAAATGTAATGGATCACGTGGGCACAGAGGAAGCCGTGACATCATCAGGTGCAGCTTCCTATTGGCCGGCGCAAGCAGGACCGTTAAACTCCAGAGATACCGGCACCCCCTGTTGAAGTAAGCATCTCCTTAAGCAGGGGGTCTCTGAAGCTGAAATGAATGGGGATCCGTTTCGGAGACCCCCTGCTTCTATCCTGCAATAACTATTATTTTTTCTAATTAAAAACAATAAATGAAACCCGTATTGCTGCTTTAAATCATTTGAAAATCCTGATTTTTAATCATTTTAAATCAATTTCAACTCATACACGTACAGAAACAGAAATAGCAGCGTTCCGTCAGCAAAAGTAACATTATCCATTATATAACATACTGCAAATAATTTTCCTATACATTCCTATCTTAACCCCTTCGTGACTGGCTGGTCACCCTTCTTTTTTTTAATGTTAAAATGGTTAAATCGGATTTAAGTCGCTGCTACTGCAAATTATTTGCAGGGGATCATTGTAGCCCCACAAGCTTATCACTGCGGTGGAAAAAATATTGGATTTTATTAGCACTTTTATCATTTACTTGAAATAAAATAAGAAGAAAAAAAAAAAAACTAACAAGCACAATATATTGCCCTCACTCCCACACTTCACCTCTTTAATGTCCACTTATGATTTAGCATTTCCTCCGTGCTCTGTAACTATAAAACGGTATTCTTATTAAGTTCAGTCTTTCACCCTTGAATGTGCTCAAATATTCATTGGAAATATGTAACACCCTTTTAGGCCGTCGTAAAGCATGATTTAGGTTTCGTTAATAGATGGTGTTTGGTACGACATAACAAAAAGGTGCCACGTGACGGAGGTGAGGAAGAGAGGTTCAACTGATGACGTGGTCATTAAAGACAGTTATACGTACTGCTTGTAGCCTGCAGCTCATTTCACACTCTACAGATGTAGTAGTAAGTAGTTCATCTAAGAGATAAACTAGGGCAGGGGTGGCAAACTCCTGTCCTCAATGGCCACTGCGAGGTCAGGTTTTCATGATATCCCTGCTTCAGCACAGGTGGCTCAATCAGTGGCTCAGTCGAAAGACTGAGCCACTGATTGAGCCACCTGTGCTGAAGCAGGGATATCTGTAAACCCTCATCTGTTGGAGGACTGGAGTTGGTCAGTCAAAGGCTGAGCCACTGATTGAGCCACCTGTCCTGAAGCAGGGATATCCTTATAACCTGACCTGTCTGTGGCCCTTGAGGACTGGAGTTGACCACCCCTTGAACTAGGGGTTCTCAAATGTGTCTCTATCGTATACCACTGCCATGTTCATAATAACAATATGGAGGGCCACTACGTTGACACTTAGCTCTGGTTCATCAATATACAGCCTGTCACGCACACGTGTAGCATATATTTGAGAAGCACAGTATTTGGACGTAAGGATCAGCCTTGGCGCAGTGACATAAAATGCACAGCCAGCAGGACAGCTGTCTGAAGTTCATTGTCAAGGGTTTCCGTCTTATGGACCACCACTGAAGTCTTCGGGCGCCACCGTCTGAGAACCACCAAGAGAGACTTCGTCTATCCCAGTTCCCAGGAATGGTCAAACCAGCTGTGACAATACAGACCTTGTTCGCATGAAAACCCAAAGCAAACATCAGCCTTTTGCATCCGTGCATCTGTTCTTCACTTGTTCTTTCCCCACTCTTCCCTGCTTCTTGACCCCGTTGATCTCCTCTTCTGGTTGCTTTGGCTCATTTGGTAATATCATTTCCATGCCTTTGAGGAAAGCACCAGCCTGTTAAACCTCCACATCACCCGCTACGAGGTAGAATGTTGTTGGAATAGCTGCCTACCATCGGGGTTGAAGGACAGGCTCAGTGAGTTAAGACACTGACTCTTAAAACAACAACAGCACTAAGTTTGACAAGGTGGAATCTGGTTCAATTCCCGGTGTCAGCTCCTTGTGACCTTGGGCAAGTCACTTTATCTCCCTGTGCCCCAGGCACCAAAATCATAGATTGTAAGCTCCACGGAGCAGGGATGGTGTCTGTAACATTCCTATGTGCTGCGTACCGCGCGCTATACTATAATTGTGACGCGCTTTGTGTCCCATTGAGAGAGAAGCACTATATGAAATAAAGTTATTATATGAAATAAACGTATTATTACTGAACTTGTAAACTGTACAATATCTCACCAATGCTCCGATCCACAAAAGGGTGCTGTGTTTTATGCTCCTGAAAGTAAAGGCGTGCTAAAGCTTAGCACCCTTTTGGGGTTCTGAGCGCAAACATATCAGCAGCTATACCTAGAGATAGGCACATTTTTTGGTGAACTTGTATCCGCCTCGGATTGGCCGGTTCCTTTGTACCGCGGATTTCCACAGATCAGCCTCGAAAACGGCGAATCGCCTTTTTCAGGTTTTTTATTTTTAGCACAGACAATCCATCCGCGGATTCCGCAATACGCTGACGGATTTTAAGAATCCAATCCACTGATTCAGCAATCCGCGATTGGATTCTTAAAAATTAGTCAGCAGATTGAGGAATCCGTGGATAGATGGTTAAAAAAATCCACCCGTGGATTGTATCCATTGGCGGTTTTGGATCCACCCGCGTGGATTGAAACTGTAACATTCCATATTTTACACCGCGGAACGGATATTGAATGGCAAACTCAAGATATTCCGGGAAACAGATTTGGACTGATTCGACCATCTCTAGCTACACCCCTAATTTCGGTGCCACGTGTCCCTGTGGAACCAAAATAACAATATGCCTAAAATAAATCAGTAATGGTAACATTATTATTAGCATAGTGCTCCCTGGCAATGCTGTTGCAGGCAGCCATGGAGGATATGCCATGAGAATGGGGTAACATTTTGGGTGGAATTGGGCTCGCAAGGACACGATGAACCTTGTTCCATGAAAACCTCTAGTCCTGAAAAATGTATTTTAAAAAAATGATTTAAAAAAAGGCGCTGGTGCTTTAAGCTTTCACTTTAAAACTACTCTGACTGCCGGTACGATAAATTAAATATGTACATGTGAACTATTAACACTAGGTATTTGCCATGTTGCAGTATAAAAAAAGCACTGAACTTGTGACCCACAGTACAAGCTGATTCTAATCTTCTCTTGTGAACAAAACATTACATATCCTGTATGGACAAAATATACACCCCCCCAGGATTTAACATGGCATGCAAGAGGAGATGTGCGTAGGCAGACATTTACAAAAAAAACATGTGTCTTAATGCAATGTAAACCCCCAAAGTAGAGCCAGATGGCAGAGAAGGGCATCTCAAACAAGACTGAGCTCTCACATAGATGTCGTGTTTTTTCTTCATGCTATTCAATTCAGAGTATTAAAACCAAATATCATCACATATCCCAGGGGTGCTCAACCCCAGTCCTCAAGCCTGCCCCCCCCCCCTAACAGGTCAGGTTTTTAGGATATGCCATCTTCAGCACAGGTGGCTCAATCTGTCCCTGCTTCAGCACAGGTGGCTCAATCAGTGGCTCAGTCTTAGACTATGCTGCACCTGGGATATCCTTAAAACCTGACCATGCCCATGGATCCCACTTGTGCAGCTTGCCATGCGATGGCAGCCCCCTCCTAGCACAGCCTCTTTTCGCTGTGCACTTCCAGACCCACTCGCGACATAAAAATAGCCTCATTAACAGAAAATATGACCTTGTATTTTTTGCCTGTCAGCTGCCTCCTAATCCACACTTATCTAATGAGAGGGGGTAAGGGTTTGCTCTGGCAGTTAGCTGTAAGACATGTGTGAAAGAGCAGTGGGAGTAAGTTCATGAAGACACCACTGACAGTGATGTTTTTCGTGGTTCTGTTATCTAATGAGATACATTGCAAGACTGGAGGTGTATAGTGCTAGCATTACCAAAAGGACAACATGCCTATATTTCAGTGGGTTGACTTGTTCTAAGCTGCTTTTCCCAAGGCTTTGCTGTGCAAATCGATGCAACATTGCAGAGGAAACTTCTAGGGAGTTCAGGTAACAATGGGTAGCAAGCTCAAGCTAAAAGTGATACGCCACAGTGCTAATGTGAATGTCAATACTGCTAATACTAGCAGCAATGATCGAGCACAAGTCCTTCCTATGATGTGTTAACAGCTGTGGTCCACTGCTGGTCACTTTTGATCCCCGTTTTCTGGACCGCTGCTTCCCATTCCTGATTCAGAAGAAATATTTTATACACCGTCAGCTGTACCAGGTGCTCAACTCCAGCCCCAGGTCAGGTTTTCAGGATATCCCTGCTTCAACACAGGTGGCTCAATCAGTCCCTGCTTCAGCACAGGTGGCTCAATCAGAGGCTCAGTCGAAGACTGAGCCTCTGATTGAGCCACCTGTGCTGAAGCTGGGATATCCCTAAAACCTGACCTGTTGACGTTGGGGGTGGAAGCTTGGAGTTGAGCACCACTGATCTATACATTATTTACATAGTGATAGATATCTACAATGTGCTCCCTGTTTAAGCTGACAATAGTCATAACCAAAAACGTATTAAACTACTCCAAAAAGTTAGTGCAAGCAATGTATTGCTTGTTACTTGCACATGGGTTTTGAACTAATGCTAATGTGGCCATTGCACCATATGTATCAAAGAAAAAAAATCCTATTTATATTTCCATGGGATTTTTTCTCTGATATGTAGACATCACTGTTATTATTCAGTGGTTTCCAACCTTTTTTGGTTAATGAACCCCATTATGATATAATAAAATTGTGCGGAGCCCCAACCCTCTGTAACAGCACGTCTGAGATCACATGTATTGTAAGGAACCCCAACCCTCTCTAATAGCGTGTCTGAGATCAGATGCATTGTAAGGAACCCCAACCCTCTCTAATAGCGCGTCTGAGATCAGTGGCATTGTAAGGAACCCCAACCCTCTCTAATAGCGCATCTCAGATCAGATGCATTATAAATTCTTCTGTACTGTATTTGGTACAATTTTCAAATGACCTGGAAATTGCAGAGAACCTTTTAGAGATGCCCAGGGAACCCAAGGGCCCCTAGGAACCCCTGTTGAAAAGCACTCTTTATGTAAAGGTTTTCGAACATGTTTTAAGTTTGTTTTCTATTCTTAAAGTTTTATCGGTGTGTATACAGTATATATATATATATATATATATATATATATATATATATATATATATATATATATATATAAAATAAATGAGGAGAGAGAGAGAGAGAGAGAGAGAGAGAGAGAGAGAGAGAGAGAGAGAGAGAGAGAGAGAGAGAGAGAGAGAGAGAGACTGTTTTAATTCCATTGTACCAAGTGTACCCAATTCCAGCTTTCTGCCTATTTCCCATATTACGTTCCCAAACGCTTGGCACGTATGTCTTTAGTTAGTACAATAAGACAGTAATGCATCTAATCCCCTTATATATCACTCAGACACAAAAAGCACTAACTGCAAAGCAGGTTTAGGCGATACATTGTGTTAGATACATTGTGTTAGGATTAGAAAACCATTGTCAGCGTATATTCCAAAGCTACTGCGGCAGGAAAGCGTTAAGAGATGCCCCTCGGAGGTCCGCTTACCTGACACCGGTGATTCTGGCGCCCATCTCACTCCGGGCTGCAGAGTGTGGAAAGAGGCACGGACCTCTTTGCAACTGGGCTGCCCCGGCGGTGCTGCACCCACTACCACCCACGCCGTGATCACAGCCACGCAGAACTGCCAGGGTGCCATGTGGTCCGTCTGCGTGCACAGTTCCCAGTCCAATTCGCCTTTCAGGTCAACGCATGCCCGAGCACCCGCGGAGCACTTGGCAGTGATAACAGGTGCAGCAGATCGCCCAGCTTATAGGCTGCTGGGATAGGGCTCCAGACAGCATGGGAGGCTGGTGTGTAATGAGCAGGGCATTCACAGGCAGCTGCAGCTCCCATGCACAGCAAGGAGAAGGAAACTACAGCTCCTCTCCTGTGCTAGGTGAAGGGAGCTTTGGCTCTGGGATGCTCCACTTTTGGGTCTGCATGGAGCTTTGCATTGTGTTATTCTGTACATGCGCCACCTGCTGGACACATGTATAAATGTCTCATACACTCACATACTCCGATTGCCCACTCTATAAACGGTTCTACCGGGAGATAATACGCTGAGAGTTACCGCTCGTTTTCAAGTATGTCCATATACATGTAGCGCCTTCATGGCTTTCTCTACCAAAGCAGCAATACATTGCTTGTCTTTCAGGTAGAGAGTGAAGTAGAGAAAGAACTCAAATACAGCACTCAGGTTCACGCTGTGTGTTAAGTGAATGATTTAAAACATAACTTTATTGTATCTCATATATAAAATAATGGGTGTTAAAAACTGACGACCTGAAGGAATAGTGACCTTCAATACTAGAACCATATAGGTTTAGGGTCTAGACTATAAATGTGTTCTGTAAAAGACAGATAGCACATTTACTATGAACCTGAGTGCTGTATTTGGGTTCTTTCTCTACTTCACTCTCTATTGTGCATTTACCCAAAGCACCGTTCATTTACCACTTGTCTGAGGCAGTAGCAGGGGCTCCCCTATCAATTTACTTGTCTTTCAGGTAGTAAGAGGCGTCACACATGTGCTTAGTGGATCCTATTTTATTATTATTTTTAAAAAGCAAAGAGGGTGGATCCCACACGGGTCCTTTCTTCCATGTAGTAACAAAGGAGAGTGAATATGTGAACAATATACCGTCTTTTCTGCTTCAAACTGGTATAAAGACAAAACATTTTGTTTGGTTTTGGTACTGCAGTAACCGAGGAGGGAGGAGGGGGTGTGATCCTTTTTATTGGACCAACAAGCAGTTAATGTGTTACCAGCTTTCCAACCTCTCAGCGTTAGGGGTAGGACCCAATTAAGGACCCTGAGAGGTTGGAAAGCTTGTAGCACATCAACTACCTACTGTCTCTGTACGTTCTCCCTACCTACCAATTAGACTGTAAGCTCCTTGGGGCAGGGACTCCTCTTCCTTAATGTTACTTTTATGTCTAAAGCACTTATTCCCATGATCTGTTATTTATATTATCTGTTATTTATTTGATTACCACATTTATTACTACTGTGAAGCGCTATGTACATTAATGGCGCTATATAAATAAAGACATACAATACAATACAATACTTGTTGGTCCAATAAAAGATATCATACCCCCTACTCCCTCTCCCTCCTCTGTTACTGCAGTACCAAAACCAAACAAAATGTTTTGTCTTTATACCAGTTTAAAGCAGAAAAGACGGTATATTGTTCACATATTCACTCTCCAATGTATCTGAAGCCTCTGGGATAATGACGCAGTATGGGACACAGAGGTTCTTCACGTCTTACCTACTTAATGGAATGTGGGGCTGCACAAGTTATTTAAATGCTTCTTTAGCACTTCAACCAGCTAACCTTGCATTGTTTCCTCTGCCAGACTGAACTGGGGTTAGGTCAGGGGTGCGCAAAGTTTTGAACCTGCGCCACCCCTGCCTGGTCACCTCCCAGATCGCGCGCCCCCCTTCTGCTCGGTTCCGGCGTGAAATGGCGTCACGTTGACATGGCAACGTGACATCACGTGACCCCTAAATGATGCCGGTTACCAAGGCGACGTGTCGCCGAAGATCAGGTAGACGAAGCTGCAGAGGCCTCGCGCGGTTCCCCCGGCACTTAATTTAAGTGCCTTGGGAGAGAGAGCGGGACCTCTGTGGGCACCGCGCCCCCCTGGGAATTCTCCCCCCCCCCCCATGAGGGGCGCACCCCCCACTTTATGCACCCCTGGGTTAGGCTGTAGATCAGGGGTGGCCAACTCCAGTCCTCAAGCCCCCCACAACAGGTCAGGTTTTCATAATATCCCAGCTTCAGCACAGGTGGCTCAATCAGTGGCTCAGTGGAAGACTGGACCTCTGATTGAGTCACCTGTGCTGACTCAGGGACTGATTGAGCCATCTGTGCTGAAGCAGGGATATCCCTAATACCTGACCTGTTGGTGGCCCTTGAGGATAGGAGTTGCCCACTCCTGCTGCAGTTCCTCACCCCGTTTACTTGTCCCGTTACAAAAAAAAAAAAAAAAAAAGAAGATTTTCCCAAATCATATTTTTCTAAAGCGGTCCAGATAGTCCTACATTTAATAAATAAATAAATCGTTTTACAGTGCTGCACTGTTACATGTTCAACATGTGACAGGACTGGCCATATGAAAAAAAAGTGCCGCCGAATCATCTCTGCTGAGTGATAGGGTTAATTAAAATCATTTAACCTTCGGTGCTAGGGGGCTCCATTTATATGCACATTATACTGCAAGTATTCACTAGATTTGTCTATTTTTCTTCATCACATTTGAGAAAACAAAAACAAGCATCTCTTGTGGCTACTTAGCCGGGTGTTTTTTTCCATACAAAATTAATGTACAAATGTCAATTGTTGTGATTCCTCCATACAACTGTCATGTCGCCCCTAGGCTATGATAGGCCCCTGTCAAAAGCAGACAACCTCTGTATATTAGCTGAATATTGTATTGAATATCATGATGGAGCAGTTGTTTCAACCTTTTTTTGGTTAACAAACCCTATAATTATATTGTGATATTCCGAGGAACCCCAACCCTCTCTATTAGTGCATGTAAGATCAGATATATTGGAAGGAACCCCAACCCTCTCTAATAGCGTGCCTGAGACCAGATGCATTGTAAGGAACCCCAACCCTCTCTATTAGTGCATCTGAGATCAGATACATTGTAAGGAACCCCAACCCTCTCTAATAGCGCGTCTGAGATCAGATGCATTGTAAGGAACCCCAACCCTCTCTATTAGTGCATCTGAGATCAGATGCATTGGAAGGAACCCCAACCCTCTCTATTAGCGCGTCTGAGATCAGATGCATTGGAAGGAACCCCAACCCTCTCTAATAGTGCGTCTGAGATCAGATGCATTGTAAGGAACCCCAACCCGCTCTAATCGTGCATCTGAGATCAGATGCAATGTAAGGCACCCCAACCTTCTCTAATAGCCCGTCTGAGATCAGCTGCATTGAAAGGAACCCCAACCCTCTCTAATAGCGCGTCTAAGATCAAATGCATTGTAAGGAACCCCAACCCTCTCGAATAGCGCGTCTGAGATCAGATGCATTATAAATTCTTCTGTATTTGGTACAATTTTCAAATGACCTGAAAATTGCAGGGACCTCTTTAGAGATGCCCAGGGGGAACCCAAGGCTTCCTAGAAACCACTGTTGAAAAACACTGTGATAAGATATTTCACCGGCCAGTCTCTAGCTGCAAGCTGTGAAGTGATCCCCCTCCCCAAACTTGTTTCACTACAGAACACATTGTTTGATGTTTGTTACCCACCATATATTTATTTCCCTTCCCTTTTATGTGTACAGTAGCTTCTAATTTACAGAACGCTCCACTCAGTCTTTGTGCAAACCCCAAACACTCCAGCTTCTACTTAAATCATTTACCGTGAGCTCTGGGAAATAGAAGTGCCACTTACACTGATCAAAAAAGTTATTTGTTTTGTTTTTTTACCAATTACCGGGGCTGATGTAGAGTTACGAACAGCGGTGTTGTAGCGGAAACGTCTTGCCGTTTGCACCTTGTAAAAACAGGACCCCGATTTAGAGTTGGCAAAAAGTAGGAGCAAAACACAGTCTGGAAAGCTCATTAGGCTAACGACTTAACAGGCAAAGCTGAGGTGTGTCTATTGCTAATTAATTTAGATGTACTTAATGTGGGCATTCACACGTTAAATTCCACCTGTCTTACATTTGCGTCCAATTGTGAGATGGATTACCGGCTCTTCTTAATGTAAGACCTCTTCTTAATTATGCACCGATAGTGACCAGGCGCTAATTAGACTACACTGTAGGAACCCAGCATTTGCAACACACATTTTGTGAAGCAGCTAATTTTCTTTCTTGCCCCCCCCCCCCCCCCATACCCACTGACCGCTGGGGGAGAACGTGGGGCCTCTGTAATGGTCTCTTACCTTCTCCTTCGCGCCGCCCTCCTCCTTCTGCAGCATCGCGGCAACAAATGATCCTGCGATGTCACATAGAGACGTGTTACCATGACAACGTGATGTCACATGGCGACGCATTGTCATGTAAACGCATCGTCACGTGACGCGTGGCGTCATTTGACACCACAACGCTGCGGAAGGAGGAGGCCCGGGCAGCATAAATGTAAGTGCCTATGGGCGGCAAGATTTTACATTCGCCACCGGCTATAGTGCATGTGTTTGGCATGCCTGATAAAGTACTAGCGCAGAAGAGCGCAAACTTTTTAGTCTGGGCCCCCCTGCCTGCTCTCCCACCCTGGTCCCCCACCCTGGTCCCCCACCCTTACCTGTTCTTAAGCATCTTCTGACGTCATGTGACCCTGCAGCATCATTTGATGCTGCGTTGGCATGGCGACACGTTGCCAGAAGCCGCCGGAGACCAGGTAAGGGAACTTAAACAAGCCACACGCGCGCTCCCCGGCATGTCATTTAAATTGTCTTTTGTTGTATATATTTGGCCACGCTCAGTAGCACTCCTTTTGACTATATACTGTATATTATGTGGTGGATTCTGGGTTGGAGCTTCCTGGGATTGTGTGTTCATTCATTTTAATTTTCAATAGGTATCAGTTGGTTGGAGGCTGGTGGCTCCTCCTCCCAGGGTTTAAGCTCACCCCTCCCCACTTTTTAAGCTCACCCCTCCCCACTTTTTAAGCTCACTCCTCCCCACTTTTTAAGCTCACTCCTCCCCACTTTTTAAGTAGCAGGTTTTTCCATGTACCTGTGCTGGATGGGTCTATTGAGACCCTTCTCCCTCCACTGTAGAGGTAAATGAAAATACTCACAGGTAGTGTTAGGACCTGCATACTGGTCATGCCGTGACGTGGCTGCATAATGGTCATGCCGTGACGTGGCTGCATACTGGTCATGCCGTGACGTGGCTGCATACTGGTCATGCCGTGACGTGGCTGCATACTGGTCATGCTGTGACGTGGCTGTACGCTTATATGCTGTGGCGAAAGGGTTAACTAAATGACCCTTACTCACGAGAATACTAACATTGAAGTATTTAACTATGTATTTTGTCACATTGGCTGTTGCATTGGGTATTTTTGTATTTTGTTGTATACATTTAGCCACACTCAGTAGCACTCCTTTTGACATATATATATATACTAGCTGAGAGCCCCGGCGTTGCCCGGGATGTTTGTGGTGTGGGGGTGGCATTTGGGTGGGGAGTGGTCCACGCGGCCCATGGCAGTGTGCGGTGGTACTGCTGCTGTGGCTGTACTGATGGTGATTGTATCGGTGTGCTGATTTGGGAGGGTTTGTTGCTGATGTGGGGGTGCGGATGTGGGTGTGCTGATGGGGAGGCGCGAAGGTGCCAATGTGTGGGTGCTGATGGTGTTGATGGGGGCTGGGAATGGTGGGGAGCATGGGATACCGGTGTGCTGATGTGGTGGTGCTGGGGATAGTGTATGTGTGTGTATACGTGTGTGTGTGTATATATACACACGTGTGTGTATACATGTGTGTATACATGTTTGTGTGTGTGTGTATACATGTTTGTTTGTATACATTGTGTATGTGTACGTGTGTGTGTATACACGTGTGTGTGTGTATACACGTGTGTGTGTGTGTATACACGTGTGTGTGTGTGTATACACGTGTGTGTGTATACACGTGTGTGTGTGTGTGTATACACGTGTGTGTGTGTGTGTACACGTGTGTGTGTGTGTGTATACGTGTGTGTGTGTGTATACACGTGTGTGTGTGTGTATACACGTGTGTGTGTGTGTGTACACGTGTGTGTGTGTGTACACGTGTGTGTGTGTGTGTACACGTGTGTGTGTGTGTACACGTGTGTGTGTGTGTGTGTGTACACGTGTGTGTGTGTGTGTGTACACGTGTGTGTGTGTACACGTGTGTGTGTACACGTGTGTGTGTGTGTGTGTACACGTGTGTGTGTGTGTACACGTGTGTGTGTACACGTGTGTGTGTTTACACGTGTGTGTGTGTGTGTGTGTGTGTGTACACGTGTGTGTGTGTGTGTACACGTGTGTGTGTGTGTGTGTACACATGTGTACACGTGTGTGTGTACACGTGTGTGTGTGTGTGTGTGTGTGTGTACACATGTGTACACGTGTGTGTGTGTACACGTGTGTGTGTGTACACGTGTGTGTGTGTACACGTGTGTGTGTGTACACGTGTGTGTGTGTGTGTACACGTGTGTGTGTGTACACGTGTGTGTGTGTGTGTACACGTGTGTGTGTGTGTGTACACGTGTGTGTGTGTACACGTGTGTGTGTACACAAGTGTGTGTGTACACGTGTGTGTGTGTGTACACGTGTGTGTGTGTGTGTGTACACGTGTGTGTGTGTGTGTACACGTGTGTGTGTGTGTGTGTACACGTGTGTGTGTGTGTGTGTACACGTGTACACGTGTGTGTGTGTGTGTGTACACGTGTGTGTGTGTGTGTACACGTGTGTGTGTGTGTGTGTACACGTGTGTGTGTGTGTGTACACGTGTGTGTGTGTACACGTGTGTGTGTACACGTGTGTGTGTGTGTACACGTGTGTGTGTACACGTGTGTGTGTGTGTGTGTGTACACGTGTGTGTGTGTGTGTGTACACGTGTGTGTGTGTGTGTGTGTACACGTGTGTGTGTGTGTACATGTGTGTGTACACGTGTGTGTGTGTACACGTGCGTGTGTGTCTACGTATACGTGTGTGTACGTGTCTGCGTGTGCCTGCGTGTCTACGTGTGCCTGCGTGTCTACGTGTGCCTGCGTGTCTACGTGTGCCTGCGTGTCTACGTGTGCCTGCGTGTCTACGTGTGCCTACGTGTGCCTGCGTGCCTACGTGTGCCTGCGTGCCTACGTGTGCCTGCGTGCCTACGTGTGCCTGCGTGCCTACGTGTGCCTGCGTGCCTACGTGTGCCTGTGTGTCTACGTGTGCCTGCGTGTCTACGTGTGCCTGCGTGTGCCTGCGTGCCTGCGTGTGCCTGCGTGCCTACGTGTGCCTGCGTGTCTACGTGTGCCTGCGTGTCTACGTGTGCCTGCGTGTCTACGTGTGCCTGCGTGTCTACGTGTGCCTGCGTGTGTATGTGTACGTGTGTGTGTCTACGCGTGTGTGTCTACATGTGTGTGTATACATGTGCCTACGTGTGTGTGTATATACGTGTGTGTGTACATGTGTATACGTGTGTGTACGTGTGTGTACGTGTGTGTACGTGTGTAGGGCAGGGAGGGTGGGGGCGAAGGGCAGGGAGGGTGGGGGCGAAGGGCAGGGAGGGTGGGGGCGAAGGGCAGGGAGCGAAGGGCAGGGAGGGTGGGAGCGAAGGGCAGGGAGGGTGGGAGCGAAGGGCAGGGAGGGTGGGGGCGAAGGGCAGGGAGCGAAGGGCAGGGAGGGTGGGAGCGAAGGGCAGGGAGGGTGGGAGCGAAGGGCAGGGAGGGTGGGAGCGAAGGGCAGGGAGGATGGGGGCGAAGGGCGGGAGCGAAGGGCAGGGGTGAAGGGCAGGGCCGGGGGGGGGGCGAAGGGCAGGGCCGGGGGCGAAGGGCAGGGCCGGGGGCGAAGGGCAGGGCCGGGGGGGGGGGCGAAGGGCAGGGCCGGGGGGGGGGGGCGAAGGGCAGGGCCGGGGGGGAGGGTGAAGGGCAGGGCCGGGGGGGAGGGTGAAGGGCAGGGCCGGGGGGGGGGGGTGAAGGGCAGGGCCGGGGGGGGGGGGTGAAGGGCAGGGCCGGGGGGGGGGGGGGTGAAGGGCAGGGCCGGGGGGGGGGGGGGGGGTGAAGGGCAGGGCCGGAGGGGGGGGGGGTGAAGGGCAGGGACGGGGGGGGGGTTGAAGGGCAGGGCCGGGGGGGGGGGTGAAGGGCAGGGCCGGGGGGGGGGGTGAAGGGCAGGGCCGGAGGGGGGGGGGTGAAGGGCAGGGCCGGGGGGGGGGGTGAAGGGCAGGGCCGGAGGGGGGGGGGTGAAGGGCAGGGCCGGGGGGGTTGCTCTGGGGGGGGGGGGAGGAGGAGGGTGCTCTGGGGGGGGGGAGGGGGGGAGCACTGGGGGAGCGGGTGAGCACCGGGAGAGAGGGTGCTCTTGGGGGGGGGGGGAGGGGGGGAGCACCGGGGGAGAGGGTGCTCCGGGAGAGCGGGTGATGTTGAGGTCCCGCGGAGTGGTGATAGGGGGTAGTTCCGTTGTTGCGGGCCAGCGGCCAGGAAAGGAAGGGGGGCGGACAGAGGGTGAGGAGGGGGGTGAGGGGCTCCGGAGCAGCATCGTGCGGTGGATGTTCGGGTGAGTGGGGGGGGGGGGGGTGAGGGGCTCCGGAGCAGCATCGTGCGGTGGATGGTGGGGGGGTGAGGGGCTCCGGAGGAGCATCGTGCGGTGGATGTATGGGTGAGGGGGGTGGGGTAGTTTTGGGTGTGCTCCGGGGATGTTCGGGTGAGGGGGGGGGGTGTGATGGAGCATTGTGCGTTGTATGTTCAGCAGCGTGCGTTTGCTGTTGGTGTGAGGGGGGGGGTGATGGAGCATCGTGCGTTGTATGTTTGGGTGAGGGGGGTTGGTGATGGGCTGCAGTAGCGGGAGAGCTGTGGCGTGCGTTTGTAGTGTGCATGAGGTTGGGGGGGGTGATGGTGGAGGGGGGTGCATGAGGTTGAGGGGGGTGGTGGTGGAGGGGGGTGCATGAGGTTGGGGGGGTGGTGGTGGAGGGGGGTGTTTGTAAGAGGCAGTGCGGTGAGTGTTAGGTGCTTATAAGCATTCCCAAAGGTCACTGAGGGGTGGGACAATGTGGCAGTGGTGTTGGCCAAAGGCCAATGAGAGTCAGTGAGGGGTGGGACAGTGGGGTGAGGGGTGGGACAGTGTGGCAGTGGTGTTGGCCAAAGGCCAATGAGAGTCAGTGAGGGGTGGGACAGTGGGGTGAGGGGTGGGACAGTGTGGCAGTGGTGTTGGCCGAAGGCCAATGAGAGTCAGTGAGGGGTGGGACAGTGTGGTGAGGGGTGGGACAGTGTTGAGGTGGAGTGACAGGCCAAAGGTGCAATGCGATTGGCCCTAGGGACACAGGGCATGCAGACAAACATACAGACATTTCAGAAATATATAGTAGATATACACACCACACATACATATATACACACCACACATTATATATATATATATATATATATATATATATACACACATATATATATATATATATATACACACCACACATACACACATATATACATATATACACACACACACACACACACCACACATATATACACACACACCACACATATATACACACACACACACACCCCCTGCAGCCCGTTTTTCACACACACACACACACACACACACACAACACACACAACACACAACACACACACAACACACACACAACACACACACACACACACACACACACACCTTGGTGCTGTCTGGTGGCTCTGCAGTTGCAATGCCGGGCAGGCTGCAGCCCCATTGGATGGGAGCGGTCACGTGACCGCTCCTCTGCTTCCCCTCAGAGGTATTTTTTTTTTTTAAATGAGCTAGCAGCCCTTGTTTCCCGCTGCTGGCGGCCCTGATCGCGGCGCCCCTCTAGCCAAGCCGCAGCGCACCAGGGCGCCGCGGCGCACAGTTTGGGAAACACTGCTGTACCTGATTCGGCAGTCTGTGGTAGCAGACGTGAAGGTTTTGATAGCTGTGAAGCGTGGCCCCAGAGCAGGTTGAGGAAGCGTTCCCAAAACTCAGTGAGGGGTGGGACAGTGTGGAAGTATTAGGGCATTGGTGTTGGACGCAGGCCAATGAGAGGTGTGCGGGGGCGGGCATTGGACGCAGGCCAAAGAGAGTCAGTGAGGGGTGGGACGCAGGCCAATGAGAGGTGTGCGGGGGCGGGCATTGGACGCAGGCCAATGAGAGTCAGTGAGGGGTGGGACAGTGTGGCATTGGTGTTGGACGTAGGCCAATGAGAGGTGTGCGGGGGCGGGCATGGCCTGAGCAGGAGTGACAGGCCCAAGGTCCAATGCGATTGACCCTTGGGACGCAGACATACAGTGATTTCACAAATATATAGTAGATATATATATATATATGATGTGGTGGGTTCTGGGGTTAGAGTTAGCTGGGATAGTGTGTTCCTTGTCATGCTTATGAATACCACGGAGAACTTCTGAGCAGTTACCTATTTGAAACAAATGTTACGGCACAATAAATATGGCCTCGGTGGGAATTTCTCACCCGATTTAGGAAGCAATGTAGCATCTCTTCCTTAACTACACTTGGATACTTTGCAAAAGCCTGGTATCGAATATACCCTGGTACCAGGCCCAAAAGTCTGCAACGTACAATGACCATTATTTCTAAAGATGCTACACGTCATTGATGATGCAATGCAATAAATGAAATGTTTTAAATGTCTCGCAAACTAAACAGCGCAGCAGCTAGAAATGTTCAGATGCCAAATGACTAAAAACATGATTTCTACCCAGTTACTTTCATTATATTGTTTTATTACTACAAATACAGCAAAACCATGGGGCAGATGAATCAAGGTAAATAAAGTGCAAATAGAAGTTTGTTTTGATGCATTGCAACATTTTCTGCTCCTGTTTGCAGAAAAAAAGTGTCTCTTACATTTAAAAGCAGAAAATCTGGTGCCACCTTCGGACTTGCGGATTTTTTTGGATGCAAATACAAAATTAAAAAGTGACGCAGGGAAAAGCGGAGTTTGATACATCTCATTATAATCTGTGAAACAGAGATAAAGTGCAACAAATATAGTGATAACGTCAAACTGCTGCCTGAACACCAGCGGTTTCCCCAAACCGCAACTATAACAGAACTCAGCCAAAAAGTGCTCGGGGCGCAAAGTGACCGTAAATAAACAATAACATGTGCAAATAAACCCAGTGATTAATACACACTGAAAACACATATACTGTTACTCCGCATGTCGATCCTCTGGTTCATAGGCTCCTTGGTGACCTCATATGCAGAGAGACACAAATGCAGAGGGTATAGTGCATTAACATTTTCTGAAGGTGACAAACAACACAGAGGGGAAAGGTATAAAACTCACACTCTCCCCGCTGGTATAATCGCAAGAAGTGACTTTGGGCGCACTTCAACCCATGTGCCGGTCTCCTCCGGTTGGTACGGTGGCCACAAACAGTCGCCTTTGTGGCCACCGTACCAACCCTGCATCACTCCCGGTGAGACCCTGACTGGCTGAGACTGCTGAGGCGGCTGTTGCGCGTCTAACAGGCGGGAGGCTCCGGTCGCGGGTGAGAGACGCTGACGGAGGAGACCGGCACATGTGGTTCTGTGCACGCCGAGAAGCGGGTTCGGGAGGAGGGTTGAAGTGCGCCCAAAGTCACTTCTTGCGATTATACCAGCGGGGAGAGTGTGAGTTTTATTCCTTTCCCCTCTGTGTTGTTTGTCACCTTCAGTAAATGTTAATGTACTATACCCTCTGCATTTGTGTCTCTCTGCATATGAGGTCACCAAGGAGCCTATGAACCAGAGGAGCTACATGCGGAGTAACAGTATATGTGTTTTTAGTGTTTATTAATCACTGGGTTTATTTGCCCATGTTATTGTTTCGTTATAACCTGTGCATCGTGTAAACCCCTCCCTCACCCACAACCTCGGAGCAAAAACCTTCATACATTGAGTCAAGATGAAAATGGTGCAACTTGCGTCAACTTTCCTCCAAATTCGCCTTGATACATCACCCCCAGAGTCTAGGCTAGAAACACTGTGCAGACTCGCATCTAAACACGCCACACAGACGTCTGCATCTTATCCCAGCTCAGTTTCAATGTGAAATATTGTAGGCATGAAGAATTGTTGGCATGGCTATGAATATATAATATCGCCAGATCCCCTACTAAGCAAGGACACAAGTGAAGTTTGGAAATGTAACCACTTGCCAGACCGTTCTTCATTATATAGGCTATTGTTGATGGTGCGGTGACTCATAGCTCAGGGTTACTCATTCATCACCTGCGTGCAGCATCTTATATCTGTCTGAAAATCTTCCTTTTGATTATTCTTACAAAGAAGCAAAACGTTAATGGATGGAACTGTGAAAAGAAAACACGTTCCCCAGGGCCATTATTTTTCATGTATAAACTGTGCATTTAAATGCGGAGGAAAAACACGATGCTCGTTCAAACTGCCTTGTCAGAGTAAGTTACGATAAAAGAATACATTTCATAAAATAATGCAGTGGCTCGTAAAAAAAATATGCCTTTTAGATGTATTGTGGCAGACATCATAAAAATTGCACTTTTGCATTAGGGTAAGTGATTCATGGACAGGTGAGTATGATGTCACCGTGATCAAAGAATTCATACAGCGCTAATAAGTAATTGTATCAATGCACAGCTGTGGAACCGCATGTATGTGACATTGCTCATGTATGTAGATCTTTATTTATATAGCGCCATCCATGTATGTAAGAAATTGTATTTTCCCCTAACTATGAATAGTTTGAGTGATTGATTACAAGACAACTGTTGGGAGATATATTAAGAAGGGAAGGGGTTAACGTATGACATAACGCTGTTTTGGGATGTTTGGGGAAGGGCCAGTGTGATAGTGGCTGTTGACTATTGTAAAGCTGATGTATTCAAAAGTGATAATAACTAGGATATTTCCTTATATGTAAATAAGCAGGTATGACATCAGTATTAAGCTGGAGGACACATGATACCATTTTTGGTCATAGTATTGGAAGGGAGAACTGAGTAAGGCCTATTTTCTGTATAAAAGTTGATAGGTTTTAGTTAGAAAGGGCAGCCATGATAACATCCCGAAAGCAGGACAGAACTGATTTTACCAGGGAAGGAATTAGATGCGCATCTCCTTAGAAAAGAACCAAACTTATTTGATGTCATCGCCATTTATCTACTGTTTCGGAATGTAAGAAAATATATTCGGAATAAGCGTTTCTTTTGTGCTCTAAAACCGGAATGCAGAGTTTTGCTATGTCGCTGTAAATATATAAAAGAGATAGCACGTTTTACAATGTACATAGCGCCTCACAGCAATAATACACGTGACAATAATATAACACAAAGGGAACAAGCGCTTGAGACATCAAAGTAATATTAGGAGAAGGAGTGCCTGCCCCAAAGAGCTTACAATCTAAGCAGTAAGTAGAAAGAACGTACAGAGGGTGTTCTGGTTAGTGCATCTGCAAGGGGCCAAGATCAATGCATGAGGTGTATAGTGAACACACATGTTATGTGTTCATTGTTCACAGTGTGGTATAATAGATTACTTCTCGCAAGTGGTATTCACACCCAACAAGTTGTGTATTGTGATCAGAATACCCCCCTGGCAAATGAAAACAAGCTCTGCTCTAACCTGTTGGCACTGGCATCCAGAGGCCTGCAACACATTACAAAGCAGGAAAAGAGTTAAACGACCTTAGCCCTGTATAATATTGAGCTAAATTCTATGTAGTCTGAAGCAGCCTTTCTTGGCTGAAAATCCCGATTGAAGTCCATGAGTGATTTTTCGGGAATTAAACATTCCCAGGGGATGCTTTAGGCTATGTAGAATTTACCCTAATGGGTGTCACAACTTAGTTTGAAAAGGCTTTCAAATGTCTTCAAATATATATTTTATCAGCACAATTATATATTTTTGAAAACACTAAAAACGCCCTATGTATGTCTTTATTTATATAGGGCCATCCATGTACATAGTGCTTCACAGCAGTAATAAATGTGACATAATACAATACATAATGAGAATAAGCGCTTCAGACATCAAAGTAATATTAGGAACATTAATCGCTGCCCCGAAGAGCTTACAATCTAAGTGGTAAGTAGGTAGAACGTTCAGAGACAGTAGGAGGGTGTTATGGTGAGTGCGTCTGCAAGGGACCAAAGTCCTTTCAGATTTCAGGACCTTCCATCAGTGACAGGGTTAACCTGTTACTGTCCAAGGCGTTGCTAGCACCCCTCCCCCCGCCTCCCCGGCAGCAGAAGTGTTAATATCAGGTAAGACATTGCAATTACTCATACGAAGAACACAGCCTGCAGCCATAAATTCATTTTTCCTTCGATGACAAGGTTGTATAGACTATTTCACTATTTGTGTGTGGAAGATATCCCTTACTGCAGGGATGCTCAACTCCAGTCTTCTAGAACCCCCAACAGGTCAGGTTTTGAGGATATCCCTGCTTCAGCACAGGTGGCTCAATCAGTGGCTCAGTCGAAGACTGAGCCACTGATTGAGCCACCTGTGCTGAAGCAGGGATATCCTCAAAATCTGACCTGTTGGTGCTCTTGCGGACTGGATTTCACCACCCCTGATGAACATACTATAAGTATAAAGAGTACTCCGGGGCACTCAATAGGGATCAGTCTTGAGCCAGTTTGACATTTAAAGCTGCAGTTCAGTCTATATCCTGCATGTGTGTTTTTTTTTAATAAATCAGTTCTGTAGTAAGAAAAAATACTTTTAGCATTTTCTGTTTTTAAAAAAACAACTTTGAAAGACCAATTTTCTTGTATTCTATTTTAACAGCCATTTGCTAAGGCACTGCCCCTTCATGTCCTGTCAAAAGCCCTAGCACACCCCTTTGTCAGCCCTGCCCTCCCTCTAGCACATGTCAGTGCAGGAGTGCTCATGAATATTCATGAGCTTCCACTGACAGACAAGCAGAATATAAACAGATCCCTTCACTGATTATGTCACCAAATTTCGACCTATCAATACATGGAGAACGAATTGACCGGCAGCTATACAGTTCTTTAGGTAATTAGAGATTGCACACATGAAACCATTGAAGTAAAAAAATAAATGTAAAAAAAAAAAAAAAGACTGAACTGCAGCTTTAAATATGTGATTGTACTAGGCAGATAAGAACGGGCGCCTGACGAAGGGGACACATGCCCAAAACATTTTGCACGCTATCTGAAAACTATAACTGCATACAGTAGGGCCCCGCTTTGCAGCGCTCCGCTTTACGGCGTTCCGCTCATATAGCGCTTCCCAATGTATACCAAAATTCATTAGGTTTGGCGCTTGTTCCGTGTTTCCGGCGATTTTCGGCATGACGCGCTCAGCAGCTGAGTATCCGGCTGTCACTAAGCAACAGTTTTAGTACGTACGCAACTCCTTGTCAGGTGCAATTTGTCAGCTAAGCAGTCGGTTTAAAGCCCTGCATTTCTGTTTTCAAAGGTACAATACAGTACAGTAGGGCCCCACTTTACGGCGATTTCCGCTTTACGGCCTGGAACGGAACCTGCTGTATTTAAATGTCAAGCTGGCTCAAGACTGATCCCTATTGAGTGCCCCAAACCATTATTATACAGAGTTTGCGGGGCCAAAGGCGGCACGCTGGCAGCGGGGCCCCTCTGCTGGAAGTTGTCAGGGGCGGATTGTACTTACCTGCTGGGCAGAGCGATTCCTTGAAGAGCTGCCCTCGTCCTGCGGCGTCATGTGATGTTGCGTTGGCATGGCAACGCGTTGACATGACAACGGGACGCTGCAGGAGGAGGGCCGCTCCAGAGAAGGTAAGAGACCCCCACCCCCCCCCCCCTCATCACTCACTCCTCTCTCACCACTCACTCCAACAACACACACACACACTTACCTTGGGGTGAGGAGCGGTCCTGCCAGTCCGGGGACTCTCCTACCCTTGCCCTCTAGCTCCCTCCTCTGGTCGGAAGTTGGATCCTGGCGCCCCCCACAGGAGGAAGGAGAGTATTGCAGGCGGTCAGGGCGCTTCCAGATATTTGTCATTTGAAGAGCGAGGCTCTGAAAGCGCGGCGGCGGGGCCCTGAAGGCGCGGCGGCGGGGCCCTGAAGGCGCGGCGGCGGGGCCCTGAAGGCGCGGCGGCGGGGCCCTGAAGGCACGGCGGCGGGTCTCTGAAAGCGCGGCGGCGGGTCCCTGAGAGCGGCGGCGGGGCCCTGAAGGCACGGCGTGGCCCAAGGACACGACCTTGCCCTAAGATCGGGCCTGTCCAGTATTGTGGGTTAATACAGTGCCCAAACAAAGAAGTAGGAATCAATAACATGTAACTTGGGATACCCCTAGTCTAAGGGGACATGACTAAAAAGCAATGAGAGCATGGGTGCTACAGGCAGAAAACCTAGTCAAGGTACTGGCATTAATGGCAAATGGGGGAAGCCGTGCACACCAAAACAGACAAATGCAAAAAAGTCATTTAATGACTAAAAAAAAGTCACAGAGATCCAACGTTTCGGTGCTAACCACCTTCATCAGTATCCCTAATTGCGAGTGCGTCTTCCACTACCGCGCCACATGAGCGTGTACATACTCAGAACAATGCCATTCCCATATTACTGTACCAAGTGTCAGTGTCAGTGCTGTGGGCAATAGTATAGGAAATAGTGCTATTATCCCAATACAATAATCTGGTCTGGCTGTCATATGATATTGCTGGAGGGTGATAGACAGTATGTAGTACAGCACTTTAAAAGTGAGAGAGCACAAAATAAAGGAGAGAGAGAATGACAAGACAAAAACATATATCTTCATATATATATATATATATATATATATATATATATATATATATATATCAAGAGGATGAATCCCAGTTCCTGAATCAATACTGTACTTGTCTTCATCCATAACTTTCCATTTGAGTTTTCAGAGTACATCTTGAATATGATACTATAATGTATTATTCAGCCCTCAATTATTAAACAGGCCAGTGCCGAACTCATTAAAGAGGAAAAGCAAATGTCTCAGACACAGAGACCATAAAGAGGACATTTTGACCAGAAACAAGAAGCAGGGGTGGGCCACTTCAGTCCTCAGGGGCCACAAACAGGTCAGGTTTTCAGGATATCCCAGCTTCAGCACAGGTGACTCAATCAGTCTTTGCTTCAGCACAGGTAGCTCAATCAGTCCCTGCTTCAGCACAGGTGGCTCAATCAGTAGCTTGACTGAGCCACCTGTGCTGATGCAGAGATATCCTGTAAACCCGACATGTTGGTGGCCCTTGAGGACTATAGTTGCCCGCCCCTGGTGCAAAGCTAAAGCGTTTGGAGAGCCCAGAAACATTACAGAGGAGCAATACATTGAATATCACAGTACGGTCACTTGCAGCATGGGCCATTCCCTCGCTAAAGTGAAATACTAATTAAAGACATTTGTATTAAGAACTCGTTCACGTCCAAATAAATAGCGGCAAAGAAAAACGACGGCAGGTACTTCTGCAAAACTGATGTACGACTCTCAGCTGTGTGCGATTAAGGATCTTTAACAATATGAAACAGCGATGGTGTCTGAGAGCCCCAAGGTTTTGGCAGTCATGCGTTGGGTAATGTATGCAATGCCCACGTTGAAAATAAAAGAATAACAAAAGGTTCAAGTTGAGGGCAGAACAGAAGTGTATTCGTCCTTCATCGTGAAGGGAGCTTACCATTAGGCTGCAGTGAAAGAAATGTAGCGTTCGACCTCCCATGAACAATAGGATGTTAAGAGAATGAAGCTTTAATGTCTCAGACAAGGAATGCAGATAATGGTTTTAAAAGCCAGCGACACTCGGTTGAAAACATAGCCTAAAAAAGCATGGACACTGCGTGATCTGCACACCAATAAATAGAACATCAGTGTATTTACACGTTCTATCAATCGTCTATAATCATTAGTCATTAGAGGATACTGGAAGGCTTAAGCTGCGATTATGCTGGCGGCGTGCGCGACTGCGTGAAGTCACTCGTGCGAAACATGCACTGCAGGCATCAGGAGGTGACAGGGGGCGTGGCCATGATGTCACGTGAGCGGTTCGCCCTCATTGGCTGGACCGCTCGCGTGAAGCGGCTGTCGCACTCCATAAACAATTTTATTTGTCTCCTGTATTATCTGTCGCTCTGTAGTGCTTGAGCTATGTGCGCCTTCAATACAATACATTTGTTTGTTCCGGTAGCGCGCGCATGCGCGCCGCCAGTATAATCGCGGCCCTAGGTGTCACATTGCGGACACAATTCGCACTAATATCTTGTTGCTGACTCCTCTAGGCAAGAATAAACCAGTCTCCTGGCACCTTTAACAACGATGGGAGCATGGGGGGGTTGGCAAAACCGTTATCACCAAAAATATATTAGATAAAGATTGTAACAAAATTGTTAAAAAGTAGATTATTATTTTTAAATACTTATACTTGTCCAATGTTTTAAATATCAGCTTTATTTAACCTATTAAACATACCACTCTCCTTAATTCACTTTCGTCTGTGGCAGGTGTGACAGGGTAAATAAAAGCCACCAGCTATATGCCTGGAAAACCTATGTCTAGTCTGCAGTGCAGCACTGACTAGGTTAACTTCAGCTGGGAACCTCAGGACAATTAGTTGGATCCCAGCTGCCTAATCAAGGTGTGTTAAAACCCCAGGCTGTAGACACATGGGCCTGGCTGTTGAGGAGAGAGGAGTAAGCTACTGAAGAGATTACTGATACAAGGTCTGTTAAACAAAGTAGATGAATTATGAACTGTCTGTCTCCTGCATAGAAAAGGGTAGCTGCCTTATTTTAACACTGTCTGCTAAAGAGAACTGTTTTGTTTGGTCTGCTGAAGAAAAAGCTATTTTTCTTTTGTTTGCTGATGAAAAGCCATTTTTCTTTTGTTTGCTGATGAAAAGCTATTTTTGTTTTTGTGTGCTGTATATCTTTTAAGGCTAAATAAATAAGCCTTGTCAAGAAACCCGTGTGTGTAGTTGCATGTACCCTGCAACACAGGACTGGTCTCTATTGTGTTGTATTTAGTCAAATAAAACAGGACGTATGTGAAACTCAAATCCACATAAAGTCTCAGTTTTTATTCCACAATCAAACAGCGTTGCATAGTGCATCCAGTTCACATAGAGGTCATACAAGGAAATATATTGAGATATACATCTTATTTTCAAGTGTGTCCGGTGAAGGCACAGAGGATAGAGTAATGTACCAAACGTGTAAGCAGCTCAGGCAGAATTTAAACAGTGAAACCTGTGTGCTCAAGAACAGCATCCTCACTATTACACCACACATCCCCACGTGTCAGCCAATGCTGGGAGAGTTGCAACAATGTCTTTGTGTCCTATATTCAGGGTCGCCGGCAGGGTACAGCTGGGACTACTGTCCCCGCCCGGTGAGTCAGGGGACCCAAGCACCCTGCCGGCGACCCTAACATGTGCCAGATCCTCAGAGGGGGCCTGCTGGAAGCCAGTAGAACTAACAGGCATCTCCACGGACACCCTTTGGCAGGCCCACTCTGATAGGCACCTCTGCGGGCGGCCCCCCACCCCCTGACAGTCCTCTATCAGGCCCCCTTCCTCCTCCAAGTCTGCAGTTAAGCACACTCTGCTCCCCCCTCCCCTCTGTTGTAGCCCTCCCTGCCCCCATGGTCATACATTTACCCCCAGGTTCATACTTCCTTCTACTCCCCCGCAGGCACATAGCTATACCCCCCTCCCAGGCACATAACCCCAGACTCGTTTACTGAGCCACTGACTGAGCCATCTCTGCTGAAGCAGGGCTATCCTTAAAACCTGACCGGTTGATGGCCCTTGAGGACTGGAGTTGGCCACTCCTGCATTAGATCTTACTTGTGGGTAACGCAGGGATCTATATATGTTTATGGCGACTTCTTTATGTAGCTGGAATTACAGCGCATTCAGTCTTCCTTGTCTGTTCCGCTCCCTTCAATTTATCTCCGTCTGTCTCAGTTTGATGCCTGATATTTACGCAGTACAAAGAACAAATTGCTATTCAGGGCCAGCATTGTGACTTTGTGCTCTACCCACACAAGACTACATAAACATTCAAAATGAGACACAATAAATCAAATTGTAACTTATTTGCATACATAATAATGCACTCAATGCCCTTTTAATAGAACATGCTAGACACATTTGAAGTAGGCAATCAAAACTACAGTACATCTCTTGACATCAGAAGGTCACATAGAGATAGATACACCGCGTCATTCACTTAGGAATAACCCTTCCTGGAAAATGATTTGTTGCGTTTTGGACCAAAAGGTCTTATCTTTATCACGACATTGGATAACAACTCTGATGCTTTCCGACCTAGTTTTTATATAATTAGCCGTTTCTTTTAATAAGAAGAGTTAGAGCAACTAAGGCAAAGTGTCATCATTGTTTTAAAGCAGGGGCTTAATTCTCCAATATTGTATGAATTCCAATCCAGCAGTTTCTTTCTCAGATCTTGGACTGAAAACATTTCTTAGGCCTGGGACATAGAGGAGCAAACAGCGCTGAGCCGCGCTCCTGCTCTGCCTCGCCTGCTCCAAAATGCTGCTTTTTCCTGTCCTTGCAGGCGAGGCAGTGAGCGCGCTCAGGGGGCGGGGCGGGGGCGGAGCGGAAGCGTGCCAGGAGGTGGAGCGGGAGACGAGGCTAGTCCCTTGCTCCCATTGGATGTGAGCGGTCACGTGACCGCTCACATCGCTTCCCCGAGCGGCAAATTTGAAACCTGCTTGTCTCGGCAAAGTTTCTCAGCCTCCTCATGCATCAGCGCGCATGCGGAGGGAGAAACTATAGCCGCGCTGATGACAGATGCAGGGGCTTTGTGCATCTGCTCAGCGCGGCTCAGCCCGCCTCAGCGAGCTTGGACTTACTATGTCCCAGGCCTTACTTATGATAGTCCGTTTGCTCTCATAAGTTCTTAAAGGAGCAACCCAAACAGGCCGTTTGAAGCAGGGAGTCCCCGGAGCTGAACACCATTCATTTCAGTTCTGGGCACCCCTTGCTTCCCAAGATACTTACCTCCGAAGGGGGCGCCGGTATATCCTGCAGTTTAAAGCTCCCGGTCACGCGGGGCAATAGGAAGCGACATCGGATGATATCACGGCTTGATATTGGTCCGCAGGACGCGGGAGGTTTGAAACGCCACCATGACACAAACCCAGCTAGCGATCTGGAGGGGCTACGGTGACCCCCACAGAAGTAAGTAGGAAGCAGGGGATCCCTGGAGCTGAAGTTAATGGGGTTCAACTCCGGAGACCCCCTGCTTCAAATCTATGTAAATAAAAATGAAAAAAAGGAAAATAACTCGCTGGCTTGGATTGCCGCTTCAATTCACACAACCAAACTGGAAACCTTCACTCAAACTAGATTAATACAGCGCTGAAGGAATACTGGTTACTGTGCCGAGTGGAACACTGTATAGATGGGGTTAATAATTACACAGCAATAGTACAGATGGGTTGTTGCAGGGTACATGCAACCACACGCGGGGTTTCTGGATAAGGCTATTTATTGAGCCTTAAAAATACAGCACACAAAAACAAAGCCGCTTCTTTTCAGCATACAAAAAAAACAAAACAGCTTCTTTTCAGCATACAAAACAAAAGCTTCTTTTCAGCATACAAAAACCCAGACAGTTCATCAAACATGCATTTGGAAAACAGACCTTATAGCAGTAATCTACTTCAGCGTTACAGTCCTATCTCTTGACCAGCCAGCCCTCCTGTGTGTGCAGCCTGGGGGTTTTAAAACACCTTGATTATGCAGCTGGGACCACTCTAATTTTCAGGAGCTTCCCAGCTGAAAGTTAACCTCGTCACTGCTGCACTGCATACCTACACATACGTCTTCCACGCATAGAGCTGGTGACGTTCATTCACCCTGTCACACGGGTACAAAACCAAAGAAACTCCCACTGACGTCCAAGACAATCTGTGCAATAACTGTGAGGACTCTGGGATCGCGGCACCCGCGCCCTGGTGCCTCCTCACCTTCATTAACCCCCGCTGCCGTGGCGCGCGCCCCTCGCTGGCGTCACTTACCTCCGGCGGCTCTGGGGGTTCCCCGCCGTCCCCTGCGTTCTCGCGCTCCTGCGGGACCTTCCCTCTCTCATGCGGCTGCTACCGCTTACGAGCGCGCGCCCGTCTCTGTTACAGAGCACGCGCAGGACTCTTTTAATTTATTCACTGCTCCTGCAGTGAGGCTCCGCCCCCAACACATACACAAGGATCAATCAGGCATAAATACCACTCACCTGTATCCTCCTTTGGACAGCCTATCCAGGACAGCTCCATGCACTCCTCCAGGCCTGCCTCCTCTTCCTATTGGTCAGCCACGCTTTATATTGCCTGTCCTGTCATTCAGTCATTGCTCGACATAGTTTCCACTAGGATCACTATTCTGGCATTCTCTCTCATTAACTCAGGTTACGACTTGGCTTGGCGGACGTCTTTCTCTGGCTCTCGACCCCTTGCTTGGACAAACGACCTTCCGGAATTCTCCTATCCCTGACCTTGGCTAAAACGGCAACGACGACGGCACTTCTACACCGGTACCGGCAAGTATTGCTAGCTAAACGTCACCTGGCCTGGCAGCGCCAAAATCACCACACTCCGAACACGCTTCTTTTGCTGCGGGTGCGTGTCCATATACGTTCCTCACCTCAGTAGAAGGGACGGGTCTGGTCTGCGGGCAGTTCCGGCGTAACATTATGTCGAGCCCACAAGACGCAGACCAGACTGATGTGGACTCTATGATGATGGCCATGTACCAACAGATCCAGGCCTTAACGGATCAAGTGACTCTCCTCTCCCAACAGGTACAGGACCGTACTTTACAGGCACCACCTGCGGCTGCGCCGCTGGCGCAGTCTAACTTAACTTTCACTTCATCCTCAGTTCCGAAGATTCCGGCTCCGAGGCCTTACGCAGGGGACCCCCACGCCTGTCGTGGTTTTCTCAACCAGTGTGAGATCCAGTTCGAGATGGCTCCGCAGTTGTATACCACTGGCCGGAAAAAGGTAGCCTACGTATATAGTCTTCTCACAGGTAACGCATTGGCGTGGGCCTCCCCGATCTGGGAATTACGCCCTGATATTACCCGAGATTACGCGGCCTTCAGACGAGAATTCCGACAGGTCTTCGACACCCCTGCACGACAAGAGACTGCTTCTGATTCCCTGCTGGAGCTTACACAGGGACGTCGGCCTGTGTCTCAATACGCCTTGGAATTCAGAACCATAGCAGCTGAGACTCTTTGGGGTCAGGAGGCTTTAGTCTTCGTCTTCTGGAGAGGTCTATCGGATTCCCTGAAGGATGAACTTGCTTCTCACCCTAGGCCAGGACTACTGGAGGACCTCATCTTCCTGGCCAATCGTATGGATCAACGTCTCCAGGTACGCCGCGCTCAGCGTCAGCATTCCCGGTCTACGCCTTTCCGTGCTTCCTTTTCCAGGTTCTCTGCTACCCCGAGACCCGTGTTCTCTCCGCTGCCGGCGCTGGAGGCCCCAGAGCCGATGCAACTCGGGGTCCAGCAACCTCGGACACCATTACTTCAACTTCGCTCTACTGGAGAGTCGTGCCATCATTGCGGATCTTCTGAACAGCGAATACGTAACAATCCACCATTTCCGGGAAATGACTAAACCCAGTGAGTACAAAGGGGCGCTCGCTGGGTGCTAAATCTCCTTGTCCCCCTCTCGAAAGGGAACTTCCCAAAAGACTGACCATTCCCGTCTCCCTTTCAGGCCCGACTTTCCGCACCTCCACGGCAGCATTTATCGATTCCGGCGCAGGTGGAAACTTCATGGATCAGACCTTTTCTGAACAAAATCAGATTCCACTTTCCAAAAAGAACTCTCCCGTTGCCTTGATTGGGATCGATAATCAGCCTCTCACTCCGGCTTATATCTCCTTGGAGACCGGACCTATCACCCTTTCTACTCATTCGCACAAAGAGACTCTGGGCTTTGACGTTATTCACGCCCCAGGAACACCGATTACGCTCGGCTTGCCCTGGTTACAGAAGCATAATCCACTTATCGATTGGGTTTCTTCTAATCCTATTAACTGGAGGCCAAGGTCAGAGGAATCTTCCGTGTCTACCGAGCGATCATCATTCCTATTAGGTAACGCATCCAGTTCTCTGAGAGAGTTACCTTCTCCGTACGCAGAATTTTTGGACGTTTTTAGCAAGATACAGTCTGAGCTCCTACACCCTCATCGCTCCTACGATTGTCCAATTGACCTGGTACCTGGTTATACCTTGCCTAAGGCCAAATCTTACCCTCTCTCGTTGCCCGAGACGGAAGCTATGGACGAATATATTCGTGAGAATCTCAAACGGGGCTTTATACGTCATTCCAATTCTCCTGCGGGTGCCGGATTCTTCTTTGTCAAAAAGAAGGATGGTACTCTCAGACCATGCATTGATTACCGGGGTCTGAACCATATTACGGTGAAGAATCGTTACCCACTCCCACTCATCTCCGAACTCTTTGACAGACTTCAGGGGGCCAACCTCTTCACTAAACTGGACCTTCGTGGGGCATACAACCTCATCCGCATCCGTGAGGGCGATGAATGGAAGACTGCCTTCAACACCCGTAGTGGACACTACGAATATCTTGTGATGCCCTTCGGGTTGTGCAACGCACCAGCAGTTTTTCAGGACTTCATCAATGACGTTTTTCGGGACGTCCTCAATCGCTTTGTCATTGTTTACCTGGATGATATCCTCATTTTTTCTCAAAACTTACAGGATCATATCATTCACACGAAGTTTGTACTTTCACGCCTCCGAGAGAACCGGTTGTTTGCTAAAATGGAGAAATGCAGTTTTCATCAGTCCACCACTGCCTTTCTCGGATACATCATCTCCAACAGAGGTTTGGCCATGGACCCAGAGAAACTGAAAGCCGTCGTGGATTGGCCGCAACCCAATTCCCTCAAATCTATTCAACGGTTTTTAGGTTTTTCTAACTATTACCGGAAGTTTATCCATAACTTTTCTACCATTGTCGCTCCTATCACAGCACTAACCCAAAAAGGTGCAGATCCTTCAGCTTGGACTCCTGAGGCACTCACGGCATTCGAAACACTGAAACAAGCTTTTGTCTCTGCTCCCATCCTTCGACACCCAAACACTAATTTTCCATTCACCCTAGAGGTTGACGCTTCGGATTGTGGGGCTGGTGCGGTTCTGTCTCAGAAATTTTCTCCCCAGGATAAACTTCATCCTTGCGGGTTTTTCTCCAAAAGATTTTCATCGGCAGAGAGGAATTATGACGTGGGCAATAGGGAACTTTTGGCCGTCAAAATGGCTCTTCAAGAATGGAGACATCTTCTGGAGGGGTCAAAAGAGCCATTCACCATTCTTACGGACCATAAAAACTTATTGTACATTGAGAATGCCCGTCGCTTAGGTCCTCGCCAAGCTCGCTGGGCGTTATTTTTCTCTAGATTCAATTTTGTTCTCTCATACATTCCCGGCACTAAGAACGTCAAGGCGGATGCTCTCTCCCGGCAATACTCTTCTGAAGAGAGATCAGAGAAATCCACTGAGTCCATCCTCCCTAAACAAAGAATCTTAGCAGCCGTGGCATTCAAGAATCTTGAGAAGATCATCAAGTCTCAAGAGAACCTCCCGTCCGGTCTTGTGGTTCCTAAAGACTCTTTGTATGTGGAACCCAAATTTATCCCTGAAATACTGGACTGGGGACACGCCGTCCGTTCGGCAGGGCATCCTGGATTCAAGAAAACCTTGGATCTCATCCGTCGTACCTTTTGGTGGCCCAATATGTTTAAAACCATTCTGGAATTTACACGGGCCTGTCCGGTATGTGCGCGTAACAAGATTCCTCGTCAGAAACCTCAGGGTCTTCTCTTACCTTTACCTATTCCGGAGCGTCCCTGGTCCCACATTTCGATGGATTTTATTGTGGAGTTGCCTAGGTCGAATGGCATGAATACCATTCTTGTGGTAGTGGATCGATTTTCCAAGATGGCACACTTTATCCCTCTGAAAGGATTACCCTCCTCACCCGCCCTTGCGGATATTTTTTCCAAAGAGATTTTCCGGATCCATGGATTTCCCACATCCATAGTGTTCGATCGGTGTTCCCAGTTCGTCTCCAAGTTCTGGAGAAATTTCACCAAGAGACTAGGTATCTCGTCTTCCTTTTCTTCTGGATATCACCCTCAATCCAACGGACAGACCGAGAGGGTTAATCAATCCCTCGAGAAATACTTAAGGTGCTTCGTCTCTAATTCTCAGGATGACTGGGCAGAATTACTTACCTGGGCTGAGTACGCATTCAATTCTTCCAGGAATGAGTCCACTCACGAGACCCCCTTCTTTATCAACTACGGATTCCATCCGGCTCGCCTACCTATTACCAAAGAATCCTCTGGGGTACCAGCCGTGGACGAACATATTGCTCTCCTACAAGACTCTTGGTCCAGAATACAATCTGCATTACAAAAAGCATCCTTGACATCTAAAAATCAGGCTGATCGTCACCGTCGTCCGGCACCCGAATACAAACCCGGGGACAAGGTTTGGCTTTCATCCAAGAACATCCGTCTCAAAACGCCTTCCCTCAAATTGGCTCCTAGGTTCCTGGGTCCCTTTTCCATTTTGGAGCAGGTTAATCCGGTTTCTTTTCGACTCCAACTTCCTCAAAGCATGAGAATCCCGAATGTCTTTCACACCTCACTTCTCAAACCTTTTATCTCCAGTAGCCTCTTTCCGGACCACACTTCTAAACCAGATCCTGTGATGGTACAGGGTAACGAAGAGTATGAAATACAGGCTCTACTGGATTCCCGTCTTTCAAGAGATAAAGTCCACTTCTTGGTCCACTGGAGAGGTTTTGGACCCGAAGAGAGGTCATGGGTACCCCTGAAAGATAATCATGCTCCAGGACTCCTCAAACGCTTTCGAAAGAAGTTTCCATCAAAACCATGGAAGGATCGTCCTGAGGCCGATCCTGAAGGGGGGGGTACTGTGAGGACTCTGGGATCGCGGCACCCGCGCCCTGGTGCCTCCTCACCTTCATTAACCCCCGCTGCCGTGGCGCGCGCCCCTCGCTGGCGTCACTTACCTCCGGCGGCTCTGGGGGTTCCCCGCCGTCCTCTGCGTTCTCGCGCTCCTGCGGCACCTTCCCTCTCTCATGCGGCTGCTACCGCTTACGAGCGCGCGCCCGTCTCTGTTACAGAGCACGCGCAGGACTCTTTTAATTTATTCACTGCTCCTGCAGTGAGGCTCCGCCCCCAACACATACACAAGGATCAATCAGGCATAAATACCACTCACCTGTATCCTCCTTTGGACAGCCTATCCAGGACAGCTCCATGCACTCCTCCAGGCCTGCCTCCTCTTCCTATTGGTCAGCCACGCTTTATATTGCCTGTCCTGTCATTCAGTCATTGCTCGACATAGTTTCCACTAGGATCACTATTCTGGCATTCTCTCTCATTCACTCAGGTTACGACTTGGCTTGGCGGACGTCTTTCTCTGGCTCTCGACCCCTTGCTTGGACAAACGACCTTCCGGAATTCTCCTATCCCTGACCTTGGCTAAAACGGCAACGACGACGGCACTTCTACACCGGTACCGGCAAGTATTGCTAGCTAAACGTCACCTGGCCTGGCAACGCCAAAATCACCACACTCCGGACACGCTCCTTTTGCTGCGGGTGCGTGTCCATATACGTTCCTCCCCTCAGTAGAAGGGACGGGTCTGGTCTGCGGGCAGTACCGGCGTAACAATAACGCACCGACCTGCACTATCACAGTGTCATGAATAACCTCATTCTTTGGCTGAAGCATTATAAGCTGGCAACCCCCACCAAGGTATCCCCTCTTTTGCAAGTCCTAACACTAGCGTACCCGCAAAACGCTCTCCTAACCTCTCCGATGGAGGGAGAGTTGTCTTCATAGACTGGTCATTCACATATGCAGAACTAGACCTGCGATTTGGAAAGTGGGGTGAGTGAGCGATAACACCAACTTCGGTTTCAGAACTTGATGGACTGGGAGATAAATTGAATTACCCAAAGTGACACGAATCATCACCTTCAGAAGTCATGTGCTAAATACAGTTAAGAAACTCACACACACATATAACCTTGTAGTGAAACACATTTTTCTTTTTAACAAACACACGTTTGAACATCAAATGGCCTTATTAGAGTCACCTTCAAAGCCAAAGGAACCTCAAACCAATAAACTAGAAATGACTAGTTCAGTTTCCATGTTATGGCCATATGTAGCATTGTAATTTGTTTCAAAGTTGGGAATGGTGGCCAGTTAGCATTTTGTTAAATAGACACCTAAACACATGTCAGAACAGAGAAAGTATTTTCGGGGCCCCGCAAATTTTTCTGAAGATAATGGAGGACTTCCACTAACCCACGTGTATTTTTCAGTCTTATAGCTTCGGACAGTCTAGTGTTTCCAATACACCCATCAGTGGCTGTATACAGTTACTCTGTTACAGGAAGACAAGTCAGTGTTTCCATATAAAGTTTCCAAGAAAGCAGTCACCTGTTTCTCACTTGCGCAGTCTGTGATGATCGAAAAAATTGAAATCACTTAACCTAGATAGATTTCCAATACGTGCAGTACAATGTGGATATTCCATTTACAAAGTTATGACAAGGATCCTTTCCTTACCTGCGTGAAACTGATCTTGCATACAAATGTAAGACATGCTCAAAATACCAGTGGCAGCGCTACCATATCTGAAGCTGGTTCGGCTGAATTAGGGTCCACCACTTCTGGAGGCTCATCCTCCATGGGACGGACCACTGTTCCGGCACTTATTTAAGCAGTCTGAACAGCGTTCCGGCATTTCTAAGCCCCCCCCCCCCCCTACTCCAGACCCACTTCCCGAGCTCTACTCATGGTGCAGGGCTTTACCCGGCGGGGAGAGCCCACTCAGGTGGTCCTAACATGGAAGTCTGCTCCCGCAGGAAGTCAGGTCCATCTTCTATCACTGCCTGGGTGGTCTCGCTCTGTCGCCGCCTGGTAAGGACCCACCCCACCGGAGTGACCAGTTCCGCCCCTGACATGGAGTGCATGAGCAAATGTTCACATTGTAACAGACATCTGGAGAAAACATTTATGTGAGAGCTTCAGGTCCATGTTTTATTAAATGCGCTCGCCCTCTTCTTCTCTGACAGAGGAAGGAATGCATTCCAGACCACTCTGGCAATGGAGGTGTTAAGGAAATACAATAGTTTGTGGATGTAACAGTACCTGCTTCTTGGCCAATCAATGTCCCATTACTGGTCTAAGAAAGCTTTGGGAAATCATTTTCTTGAAGGATACTGTTAGCCTGGTTTAGTACTCGCTGCCTGTAGAGATTATACAACATGTATTGTTTAAGGCCTTGGGCCATATTTACTGAGCACTATTCTGCCAGAAGGCAACTTCTGCTTCTGATACACACTTTACTGCCATTCAAATGAGTAAATAGGGCCCGTTATCACCAAACCTCAGTCTTCAGATTTCCACTAAGGGAATCATCTCTAATTTGACATACAGAATCTTATCGAGCTCCCACAGTATTATATATTTATAGATTGAATTGCGCCAACCAGAGGTGCATTTTTAAATCCGCTGCCCCATGGCACTTAGCTGTGGCAACCGCCTCCTTGCTGCCGCCCGCCTTCTCCTTGTGAACCGCAGCGCCAGATGACGCCGCAACGTCACCAACGTGGCGTCGCACGGCGTCGTGTTGCCATGGTAACGTGACATCTTGATGTGATTTTGATGCTGGGGTTCTCCTGCATAGTCCAGTCATCGTGGCTCCGCGACGTCAACTGGCGCCTCGTTGCCATGGCAACGGGACGGCCTGTGATGCCGCGTTGCCGTGGCGTCCCGTTGTCATGGCAACGAGACGCCATTTGTCATCACTGAACCATGATGACTGGACTATGCAGGGGGGGGATGCCGGGAGGAGGAGACGCCGTCAGAGAAGGTAAGAGCCGAGGTCCCTGCACTGAGCCCGGCAAACATCCCAGCCGGCCCAGTTGGGAAGTATATATATTTGGTAGTGTAGGCACCTGCTGATAGGGTTACCTTGACGTGGTTGCGGCTTCAAAATGTTTTTTGGAAAACACGAAAGACTCAGGCTTATGAGCAGAAAAAGATATAGAAATGGATGAAATAATTTGTCATATTGGATGTGTACTGGGGAATCAGTAGTGAAATAAACCTGATCAGTGTCGCTAAGTGAAAGCGTAATTAACACAGCTGAAATAACGCAGAGCAGATTGTAAGCACTGAATGATAATACTAAACTATTACTTTTATCAGCAAGCTATGATTCCGATAAGATATTTGTTCTAATTTCTGAGATTGTTAGTAGTAATTATAATAATAACTTTATTTCATATAGCGCTTTTTTAGTACGCAGCACATAGGAATTTGACATCCCTGCCCTTTGTTATTAGATTATGTGTTTGGTGCATGAGGCACAGGGAGATAAAGTGACGTGCCAAAGGTCACAAGGAGCCCACACTGGGAATTGAACCAGGCTCCCGTGCTTCATACTCCATCGTTGTTCTCAGAGTCAGCGCCCTGACTCACTGCGCTGCTCCTTACCCAACTGGATGGAATAAAATAACCCCCAGGGACTACCATGGAAGACAAACACAGGAACGTATCAATCGCAATGAATCCATCTCTATGCGTATGGAGTAATAAATAACAGCTTGTACTTGGAGAGAAGGGCTGTGCATTGTGATATCTTCATATGAACATAACCTAATTTAAAGACGTATAATGTACTTTCTGTAATGCACTCCTATCCTTGAGGTTATTATTATTTATAAGGGTCAATATTGAGGTAGTGGAACGCGTTCACAACCTCTCCCCAGCCAAGATGTGCTCACCTGTCAGAAAATTCATCTCAATTCTTCTAGTTCATATATGCTTCTATTACAATGAGTACCGGCCTCAGGGGTGCTCAATTCCTGCCCTCAAGAACCCCCAACTGTTCAGGTTTTAGGATATCCATGCTTCAGCACAGGTTAGCCAATCAAAGAGCCTGCTTGAGCCACTGAGCCACTAATTGAGCCAACTGTGCTGAAGCAGGGATATCCTAAAACCTGACCAGTTGGGGGTTCTTGAAGACTGGAGTTGAGTACGCCTGACCTACCTAACATTTGTGTCTACTGAACAATGATTAAAACAAATGATTAGAACAAATCCCCTACCTCAAACTGCAGGGCCAGCCTTAGGCCAGGCCCATGGTCAAAAAGACCATGCTGAGGCGCGCTGAGCCGTGCTGAGGGGAAACATTATCCCTATCAGCACGGCTTTAGTCGGCGCTTCCGCAGGCGTGCAGAGGCGTGCAGAGGCGTGTGGAATTGCAGCTGACAGGGAAATTTAAGTTTTCCCGCTGAGGGAAGCGGAGGGCCGGTCACGTGACTGCCAAAAGCCAATGGCAGCCCGTGATGTCGGCGCCGTGACGTGGCACGCTATCCCGCCTCCTGTCCCGCCTCCCGCCCGGCTCCCACCCGACACAAAAGCGCGCACGCTGACGCTCATGCAGGGACAGAAAAAAACTCCTGCTTGAGCAGGAGAGCATGAGCGTCAGCGCTGCTGAGCGCTGTCTATGCTACCATGTCCGAGGCCTTAGGCTTTACGGGGCCCAAGACGGCACGCTGGCAGCGGGGCCCCCCCTGTAAAAAAGGTAGGGGGACTTACTTTGACGAGTGGTCCTCCTCCGGCAGCATTGAGGTGTCATGACATCACGGTGTCATTTGATGTCGGTCACCACGGCAACGCGACGCTACAGGAGGCGGCCCACTCCAGAAAAGGTAAGACCCCTCTTACAAACAAACACAGATACAGACAGGCACACACAGACACACAGACACACACACACACACACAGACAGACAAACAGGGACACAGACACACACAGACACACACAGAGACACACACACAGACAGACCTCTCTCTGCCGGTCCCAGGGCCCCGCGCTTCCTCCTCTCTCTCTTACTGTTGGCGCCGGGATTAAACTTCCACCCCTATAGAGAAGGGAGCCAGAGAGGGGCAGGGGAGCTGGAGGAGGGGTGGCCCAGCGCCCCCCTCCAGCTCCCCCCTCCGGTGGGGTGGAAGTTGTGTCCAGGAGGAGGAAGAGGAGGGATGCGCGGGCCCCCCCCCCCCCGAAGGTGCGGGCCCCAAGACAGCTGCCTTGCCCCAAGGCCAGTCCTAATTTGAGTCAACAGTAGTTTCTTCTGGTTCAAAGGCGGTGACACTAGCAGTGTCCCTCCCCATGTACGTGAGAAGAAATGATGAGTGACATCCCCTTCCCCAGATCCACCCGTGTAATTCATGCTGGTCCATTAAAAAATATTATTCCCTACAAAAGCAACATTGTTTTTCTCCAGGATTAATCCGCTCCAGCAATGCGAACCCACACACAATGTAATATGTAGGTCGCTGCCAGGAGCAACTGCATTATCCACCAAATTAAAGCACACCATTAAGGATGAAGTTCATAACCCATCATTGTTGCCCTAGAAAGAACTTAAACATGTGAAAGGATATTGCATGATGGTGTAGCATCGGTGACATCTGTTGGTGGAAAACAGCACTGAGAATCAGATTTAAGGTTTTCTTAAAGGAACAGCTCCCCCCTTTTATTTAATGGAATGGACGTGTGTGTCCGGTATTACAGTACCTCTCTGGACATAGTGACCGGACCAGCTTGGGGGGGCTGCGGGATTTCCCTGAGTAGGGAGAGAGCAGGGCTTGTGCTAGGAGGCTGGGGATCTTCCTCCATTCTGATTAGCTACTGCTGGGTAATGTAACCAAACCGAAGGAGGTGTCAGAAGCCTGGGGGTGGGGCCAAGGAGAGGAGGAAACTGCATGGAGCGGAGAGGTGTGTGTGTGTGTGTGTGTGTCTCGAGCATGTGTGTGTGTCAAGTGCATCGTACCTTTCACCATTGTGTCCAGTATTTTTGGAGAAGCCATCTGGCAACCCTATATGATAAGTAAATTATCACAAACTTCGGGATTTGTGGAGGAATCAATTTCTTAAAAATGGGGTTTAATACAGAAATAAGAAAGTCAGAATGCTTCAGGAAATAGGTACAGGCATACCCCGCGTTAACGTACGCAATGGGACCGGAGCATGTATGTAAAGCGAAAATGTACTTGAAGTGAAGCACTACCGTTTTCCCACTTATCGAGGCATGTACTGTACTGCAATCATCATATACGTGCATAACTGATGTAAATAACGCACGTGTAACAGGCTCTATAGTCTCCCCGCTTGCGCACAGCTTCGGTACAGGTAGGGAGCCGGTATTGCTGTTCAGGACGTGATGACAGGCGCATGCGTGAGCTGCTGTTTGCCTATTGTGCGATATGTCCTTACTCGCGAGTGTACTTAAAGTGAGTGTACTTAAACCGGGGTATGTCTGTACTTTACTGTGCCTTGCTTAAATTAACACTCATTATATAACAGTTTAAGTCTCCATTACAAAATTATGTATTCTATTTATTGTACCCAATGGTAATCATAATGATGCTATGTATCTAATTAATATAGTGGTCTAATTGGGGCAAATTCTAAGATTGTGGTCACACGCAACATTATTTCTAACACGATGCACAATTAATGGGTCTTAAAAAAGCAGTTCTAACTGGACAGGGGGGGGTTTGTTTTCACCCTTTTTTTCCAAATAGAAGCAGGGGGTCTCTGGAGCTGAACTGCTTTAATTTCACACCCGGGAACCACCTGCTTCCCGAGATATTTACCAGGGAAGTTGCTGCCGGTACAGTCCCCTCCAAGGGGGAAACAAAATGGAGGTTCAAATCTCCTCCCTCACATGGGCCAATAGGAAGCTGCAACGTCCTCCTTCACAGCTCCTCATTGGTCCATGGACAGAGGGTTTTAAACCTCCACGAAGTAACGGTGGCACCTTCTCTGGTAAGTATCTCAAGAAGCAGGGGGGCCCGGAGCTGAAATTAAGTGTATCTAGTGCAAACTAGGCGAACGGCCCTTCCACTTCCAGAATGTGCTACTTCTTCCAGCTTTCATCTAGTCGTATTCTGTGGGCCTCTGTGAATAGATGGTAATTGTCTGACTCTAAGCCAAGTCTGACAGCTAGATGGGAAGGAGCGAATAAAACCTAGGGTGGCAAAATTTGGGGGCGGCTCTCTTTCCCACTGATTGCTGGGGGAGAGCGTGGGGCCTCTGTAAAGGTCTCTTGCCTTCTTCTTGACGCCGCATACCACCTTCTGCAGCATCGCGGCGTCAAATGTGCCGGCGCATGGAGACGTGTTGCCATGCCAAGGTGACGTCACATGGTGTCACGTTGTCATGGAAACGCATCGTCGCGTGCCATTGTGGTGTCATCTGACGCCACGACATTGCAGAAGGAGGCAGCCCGGGCGGCAAAAAGGTAAGTGCATTCACTTTTCCCCAAATTTGCCTTGATACATCACCCCCATAGAGTCATCATGAGTGTTTACAGCAGCGGTGGCCAACTGCAGTCCTCAAGGGCCACCAACGGGTCAGGTTTTCAGGATATCCCTGCTTCAGCGCAGGTGGCTCAACCACTGATTGAGCCACCTGCGCTGAAGCAGGGATATCCTGAAAACCTGACCCGTTGGCGGCCCTTGAGGGGACTGGAGTTGGCCACCCCTTGTTCACAGGGTTAATTTGATACAGTGTTTGTACTCCGTTATCTCTTCCATTGAAAAGTTGAATAATGCTGGCAGCTCCTTGGAAACAGACGCAGTACCAAAGCTTTCGTTTTTTTCTTTTCTTTAACATTAACAAGAGTGCCCTCGCGTGGTGGAAAACAGCTCCGTTCCATGTGATGGGAAGTGTGGAGAGAGAGAACTCTCAAGAGTACCACTTCCTGTCACAGGTTCTCCAAGCATTATAGTTGGCAACATATTGGATTTACTGCAAATATCGAGATTATTAGGCCCAATTCTACGCCATTGGTAAAAAAAACAAAAAAAGATGAGATATTCGGAATCAAGGACGTGCAGTTGTATCTTCATTTACCAAGGCCTCCCCACATCAGGCTCGGTATGAGTGTCTGCTATCTCACTATTATTGGAATGACTGTTACAAGAAGAAAACTCCCAGCACTGGGTTACAAAGTAGATACAAGTGACCACTTTTTAGAAGACTCCATTCTTTCCTCGCCCACAAGTCTAGATTTCAGAAAAACAATATTAAAAAAAAAACCCTGCCCTTATACATACAGGATTAATGCACCATAGAAAATTGAGCCACCTGTGCTGAAGCTGGGATATGCTTAACCTGACCTGTTGGTGAAGGGGAGTCTTGAGAGGACTGGAGTTCAGCGCCACTGACCAGAATCAAAAAACTAGATTGAACCCTTTTGCTGCAAGAGATTCGTGCACCACAAGGCACCGCTGCCAGGTACCTTATCAGGGTAATTGGCTTCCTGAGGACGACTCAGTAACCATTAAAGTTAGTTGTACTTGCGAAAATTATTTTCCCCACCCGCCCCCCTATGTAAGTAAAAAAGGTGGAGAGTAAACCCCAAGTGTCCTGCGCTCTAACTGGTGTAAATGTTAGTTTGTGTTGGTGACATGCAACCTCTATATATAGAAAAAAATGTAGGCAATAATGTTGTAGAATGAAGAAATAAATGGATAAGGTCCAGAAGGGGGGTGAGGGGGGAGGTAATGTTGCTATGAAGCCACGGTGGGGGGGCCGATTAGCAGAATATAGATAGAGGCAAGAGAGGAAGCCCTGATAGGAGCCTCCCTCATGAACTCACGGCAGTCTATATCTGCTGCCCTTACCCGACCTGGTCACCTCGCCGCCCGTCTCTCATCGCTGTCCCCGCTTCACGAATATCCCACAGGGTGGATGTCGTCTGGCAGCCTCTCAGGGACAGGAACCCACCGTCTGTATCGTCTTCCTCGCCTATCACCGCTCCACGGGTGCTCCGTGCGGTGTATGGCGTTCTCCCCCTGCAGCTCCAGGCAGGTCCCAGCAGGCCGTGCGCTCCGGCACTGCTGACGCTCGGGAACTGACGTCAGACGCTGGGAGGGATCGTAGACTCCCCTGCAACAGGATTGCCAGCGTGCTCCGGCCGAATAGGTAGAAATGGTAGTGTAGAAAGGTGGCAGTCACTGCAGAAACGGAGCTCAGCCAGGATACAATAAAATCAGCTTTATTTCACGGTGCTGCACATTACAGAGAGACCATCTCTGACGCGTTTCGTCCCGTAGCAGAGACTTTATCAAAGAGTACTCTTATTGTATCCTGGCTGAGCTCGTTTTCTGCAGTGACCGCCATCATTCTACACTACCACGCCCCCCCCCCCATGTAAATGACTTCTGTTTATCTAATGATGGCAGCATAATAAATACTCAATTAAAAAAAAACGGAGCAGATAAAACTATTTACTTCACACTTCGAGGGCTGACAATAGTCTTGCATCCAAAAAAAAAACAATTAATAAAGATAAAAATCCCCCAGCCAAACGAAAAAAGAATGCAGGGATTAGCGAAATTGAATAATTTAATAAGATCTCAATGGATCTAGAAAGTAAAATGCCACCTAAAATATTTTTAGCTGGTATTTTACTTTCTAGATCCATTATTAAATTATTCAATTTCGCTAATCCCTGGTGTGCTGTGTGCATTCTTTTTTCGTTTGTTTGGAGCTATACCTTTAGGGGTTAACTCATTTTAGGCGATTGTGGGGAGTGACTCCATGCACCTAGCAGCAAAGGGATTGGCCCCCATATTATTCAATATAGCACGAGTGCAGATTCTCGATTTGTGTTCATCATTCCTCCAGCCAAAGTATCTGTTTGCCATGGAGATGTTAAAAGTTTTTGGTTATTAAGGAAAAAGGGAAATCTCTTGTTTGTTTGTAAAGGTGTCAATCAGCTACATTTAACCCCTAACCTGCCTCTTTAATCCATGGGGCAAATAAAAATACCACTTGTGAGCACATTCATGTTTCAGACAGGTCTGCAGCTCTGCCTTTCCCCATCATCTCTTAGGACGCGATTATACTAGAAATCGCCGGCAGCGTCGCAGCACACTGCTGGAAAACAAATAGCTGAAAGCCGATGAAGGTTTCACATACCCGCGCGCCGCCTGGAGCTGCAGGGCGGCCGTCTCCTGCAGAGGTTTTCCAAATAGTTTTTGGCAGGCGACGTCCGCGTCACGTGAGCGGTTCAGCCAATGAGGGCGAACCGCTCACGGCCACGCCTCCTATGCATCTCTTCTCCCGTCTCCCATGTATGATCAAGATGCCGCTCGGCGGCCGCGCAGGGTGACATCACCGGATCGCACTGCCGCTCAGCGGCATCTGGTATAATCAAGGACGTAGGCCACGCTTATAGTGCCGGCGACGTCGCCCGAAAACAAATGTATTTCCGCCACAGCGTGCGCTTATAGTAAGCGCGACGGCGACAATGCGACGGAGCGAAAACTGGTAGCCGGCAAAATTTGATTTTTCAAGGGCTGTAGCCTCACGTGATGGCCCTTGAACTAATCAAATGGCGGGAAACCAGCGACAACGACGCCCAGCGAAATATAACTTTCGTCGATGGCGACAGGTGACGTCACCTGTCGTGTCGCCGTCGCCATCGACGGCACTATAGGCACGGCCTTAGCCTGCAATGCTTCACAGCAGCCAGGGATTCTGGGTAAAGCCAAGCAAATGGGCACACACAGTATGTCGCCTAGTAGGGAATTCCCGTTGAAGTCATGTGAAGAATGCTGAAATGCTTCATAAAAAGGCGTCCTACTGTGCAGCACAACTGGTAAAGTAAATGCTAGGGGTGCAGTCAAATCTCAAGTCAAGTTTGAGAAATCGAGACATATGAAAGTGGTGAATTTACAAGAAACAGAAGAAACTTTCTGCTGCTTTCTCACTCTTGCTGTCGAGCTCTTCCTGTCAATTGTGGGAAGTAACATCAGATGAGGATGAAAGCGGTTTCATTCTGTCCTGCCATGTTTCTCTATCCCAGGACGCAGGGGGTCTGCGAATAGGACATTTCTCCCATTTAGAAAGATTGAATGACGTTTAAATGGGGATTGTAGGATTTGGGCGGTTTTACTATTACATGGCAGCATTGTGTTGATGTACACAGTTCCCCGTTCCTTCCTCCCTCCGTAGGGGTATATATGTAGGGCGAGATTACCAACACTGATTTGGGAATTGATTTTTTATTTTTCCCTAGGCTTGAGCTGTCCAGTACTGAATGCCACATTAGGCCATCATTTTACTGTATATAGTTTGTGGCCACTGTTGGCTGATCATCACATGCTGGTTACAATCTGCTATCAGAGTAAATACACATGGTACATGTGTTATATACCTTTACTACATTGACATAGGCTACCTGCATATACTGTGGGATCACCTCATTCTCTCGTGCAGATTCTGTTCCATTTGTTGAACTGGGAATCAGATTTAGGGTCAGTGGAGGTCTCGCCATTAGGGTACCTTCCCTTCCTCCATTTGGTTGATTCCTTTCATCCCCTTGCTGGTAGGGGCATGTACTTGGGGCCAGTCTTCTCATTTCCTATTGCTCACTCACCGGACATAGCACATAGGTCCCACTCACACTCGTCTTAGGCCACCATTCTGCTCTAAGTGAGCCATAACCCTATGACCCGCGAGTCGTGTACGCTATTCATTGTTTAACTGTGGTCCCGATTCTTTTATTTCATTATTAATAAACTGATTTTAATATATATTCATCATCACATTTCAATTGTCTGGGACATATCTAGTCCCATACTGCTGACCTGTGCTTAGTGCCTTATAGGTTGTGCCACGATCCCAGACAGGATCGTTGTTCCCACGCGCTTTATTTAATGAGCAACGAGTGCACGCTACTGGGATGCTCCTGTGGTCTCCCCACTTCGGTGGGGCTCTCCTGACAAGTCTCTGTTCTAATTTCTAGCCAGAAATGTTATTACAGCAATTAAACCTTGACATTGTAAGCTCTCGTGAGCTGGGCCCTCATTGCCTTTGTATCCGTTTGCGCATGTGTGTCCTCACTTGTATGTAACTGCTAATGTACAGGTAGTCCTCGTTATCCAACGTTTCACTTTACAACGAATGGCATTTCCAACGCTTTACAATGCAACCATATGGGCCGTTTTCCGACGCCTGAATGCGTTACCCAACGCTCACCGCCACTGATTAACATGGGACTCACTTTACAACGGTTTCACTATCCAACGCTGCTTCCAGAACGGATTCCGTTGGATAACCGAGGACTGCCTGTAATGTACATAACGGTGTACCCCCATTGTACCGTACTGCAGAATATGTCGGCGCTTCACGAATGAACAATTATAATAATAATAATCTTGTTTTGAGATATTCTGCTAAAACAGGCCACACTAAATGCCGAGAAATCTACATAAATTACTCTTAATTAAAACAAAATAATAATAATGACAGTTACACCTAAGGGGTATTTTCTTGCCGTTGACACAATCCTTTGAGGTCTGTCATACAAAATACCAATATGAGCATCAGTTGACATTTAATCCAAATGTATCTCATAGTTTGCAAGGTGCAGAAGTATGTTGGCCAGATGTCCCCCTACTGTCCACTGTCCCGTCCCCCACCTGTCCACTGTCCCGTCCCCCACCTGTCCACTGTCCCGTCCCCCTCCTGTCCACTGTCCCGTCCCCCTCCTGTCCACTGTCCCGCCCCCTCCTGTCCACTGTCCCCGTCCCCTCCTGTCCACTGTCCCTGTCCCCTCCTGTCCACTGTCCCCATCCCCTCCTGTCCACTGTCCTGTCCCCTCCTCTCCACTGTCCCGTCCCCTCCTGTCCACTGTCCCATCCCCTCCTGTCCACTGTCTCCCCCCCTCCTGTCCACTGTCTCCCCCCCCCTCCTGTCCATTGCCCCCACCCTCCTGTCCACTGTCCCCCCCCCCTCCACTGTTCCCTCCTCCTGTCCACTGTCCCCCCCCCTCCCCTCCACTGTCCCCCCCCCCTTTTTTTCCCCCTCTCCCCCCCCCCTTTCCTAGCGGGAAATTTAACTCACGGGCAACGCCGGGTCTCTCAGCTAGTGTTAAATAATTAAGAACCCCAACCCTCTTTAATAGTGTGTTTGAGATCAGATGCATTGTAAGGAAACCCCAACCCTCTCTAATAGCGTATCTGAGATCAGATGCATTGTAATGAACCCCAACCCTCTCTAATAGCGTATCTGAGATCAGATGCATTGTAAGGAAACCCCAACCCTCTCTAATAGCGCGTCTGAGATCAGATGCATTGTAAGGAACCCCAACCCTCTCTAATAGCACGTCTGAGATCAGATGCATTGTAAGGAACCTCAACTCTCTCTAATAACGTGACTGAGATCAGATGCATTGTAAATTCTTCTGTATTTGGTACAATTTTAAAATGACCTGAAAATTACAGGGAAACCTTTAAGGATTTCCGGGGAACCCTGGTTGCAAAACACTGTTAGACATCACAGGAATGAACAATGAACAGACCAGCTCGTATAACATTGACCAAAAAAAGTTCTTAGGCCGCGTTCACAGTGGGCTTTGCGACGCTGCGCGCACGCCTCCGTCTGCTGGGCGATGTGTGATCATCCCCAGCAGACAGAATGATCAGACACATCCAGGAAGTGTGTGAGCGGGCTGGGGGGGGGGGGGGAAGTGGGGGTGCTGTGTCATGGGCACAGGGTGGCTTTGCGATGCATCGTAGGAAAACATCAAATAAAAGCACAAATCCATTGTGTGTGTGTGTGAGGGGGGTGTCCCGCAGGGATCATATACTGAGAGGGGTGGTCCCCCGTCCCTCCGACTTCACTGCCGAGTCTGGTCAATTTCAGCAGCCAATCAATGTAAACGTCTGGACATCGATTGGCTGCTGAAATTGAGGTCACGCTGCTGCAGCCGGAGATCACAGATTGAAAAGACACCCGCGACTGCAGCAGCATCGACGCCGCACTTTGCAGCCAATGGTAGTTTCAATACTGAGCACTACCATTGGCCGCCAGGCATCAGTTACGAACGCGCGTGCGCACACGTCGTGTAGCGTGCTGTGTGCGAGGGGCCTTACATTGCTGTTAGGCATAGAATCACCCCTGCTTTAGAAAACGGAAATCTAAAAGAAAATTACTACATCTGAAACAAAGATGTTTATGTGGCTAATGAGACTTAACTCTTCATTCTGCAGCAGCTCGAGGCTGCCCACTGGGTTATAAATGTTGAACTGCACAAGCTTTTAAAAGATTACTTATGAGAACAGGGATTTGACCGCAAATACTGTGGTGAATAAATAAATAATGCAGTCGAAAAAGTTAATGAATAAATGGATACTGTCCTGCAATGCGTGCCGCTTCTGAAGTGGATTCAGGCCAAATCCACAAGGGTGATGAACGCAAAAGTTCAATAGCGCACTCGCATCCAGGTAGGCATGTTAGAAAGTAATTTAAAAAAAGAGCGAAAACACACAATAGTGCAATAGAATAAATATATATATAAAATCCCAATTGTATATCGCAGTTATCTTACTCACATTTAGTGCGAGTAATATGGGCCTTTTGGTTATTATGAGGAACCAACTCAGGTTTGTACTGCAGATCATCAGCAGCAGGGTAGCCAGGAAGCGCCCAAAAAAATAGAGGAGAGTGCAGATAACTTTTTATATACACATAGTATTAAAAACAGTAAAACTCAGAGTGCAGTTGTAGGCAGTGAGACCACCTTGGGTCATGTAGTGTCCAATGGAACCTCGTGGCGGCCAGCCACAGCAAGTCACAGAATCAGTGGAATCCAAAAAGTCTTGGGCAGTACCTCAGTACCACTGCACAGCAACCTCTCGCCTGCTTGTCGTCTCGCCCTTTTATGCACTTCCACTGGATCTTTGTATGCAGTGATTATTAAGGGCTGTAACATAGTCCGTGCGCACGTGCGCCAATGATAATTGGCTGTGTAAGCCAGGCGTTTCTATACGTGAGAAGCGCACGGGCGTGAGTGGTGGCGCGGCAGATCAGGGAAAATACAAGAAAATTGTATTTTCGCACTTTTGCCGCACCACGTGACGCTATGAACCAATAACAGCGCGGCCTAACGCTGTGACATCATAGCCATGCACCCTAGCCGCAGGCGTCACCGCCAGCGCTATAGAAATTAAACGCGCACCAGCTATATTACAAACCTACATTAACAATGTACCAACCACTGTGGCCAAACACTGCCATCTACTGCCCTTATTCCCTCACCTCCTGCCTAAATCTCCCAACATACCACTCAGGTTGCGCTTATAGTCCTGGCTATGGCGACGCGACACGTCGGCGCTGTAATAGCGATTCCCGCTTACCGTGCAGGAGACCGGAGGGCGTGGTGGGGGCGTGAGCCGTTCATCCTCGTTGGCTGAACTGCTGACGTGCCACTGGCATTTGCCAAAAAAAATCACAAATTCTATTGACTTCAGCAACTTTGGCCGGTGTCGCGTCCACTATAGGCGCACGCGAGAGATTACATCAACTTGTTTTGACGCGACAGTACTATAAGCGCACCCTTAGATTGTAAGCTCTCACGGGCAGGGATTTCCTTTCCTATTGTCTGACTTTGTTGCACTTATTGTATTATGTGCCACTGTACTCTTTAGTAAAGCACGGAGTACATTGTGGTCACTATATAAAGATATATACAATTAAGCAGATAACCTTTTATGCAAGTAAAGGATAAAACAAAATTCCAATAGCTTTATTAAAAATAAAAGTTAAGGCTGAAGTGCTGATACTTGCACATTTTAATAATGATGTCTTATTACCGCCAATAGACTATGCAGAGGGTGAACCAGCTCCGTGACGTCACTGGCACGCCCATGGACGGCGCGTGCACCATGGCCAAAAACACACTCGCTTCAAGCGGATGACGTCACGGCCGCCTCCGCACGGGCCAAGGCACTGTTGACCTGGCCTTAGCAAGACATTCTCAGAACCTATATAATTTTTCTAGGTATGGTGTTTTCCGACAGCCCAGTCAGGTCACATTTCACACGTATGAAACGCGTCAGTGCATGTGCTAGTACTTTTGCATGTTTAACATTAACTAAAAGTGGTCAGTATGTCCCCGTAACTCCTTTTTGTGAATGAGCAGAGCACCGGCAAATTTTCTACATTTGGAAGTCCTTCTACTATTAAAAGAAAGTGAACATTAATCATTGGTATAGAAAATGTATTGCCGAGATAGTCATCCTTTGGGTACTTTCTGTGACCGCTTCCCTCACCCATGTCTACTCTTGTGCTATTGTAGGTGCAAACAGGTGCAGGGATCTCTACGGGTGTTTAAGGTAGGTGGGATTTGCAAGGGAGCATTGTCTGTCTAGCAGCATTTACTCTAAAACCATAGCAAGACAGAGAAGGTAAAAAATTTTTTTAGATCCAGTTCGGTGAAAACAGGTGCGACTCGCATAACCCAAATCACAAGTATCTGCTCACTCCCAAAACTCCACAATTAAGCTTCAACAGGATTCCCCCTGCAGCTATTCAATTACGTTCTCTACTTTTCACCCGCACACACCAGCTGCAGAGGTCAACTTTATTTAAATTATTTTACAAAATGATTATTGAAGCAACACATTTGAAAATTGTTTTTTTTTTTTTTTTAAATATAATTAAGTGTATTTTACTTGCTGCTTTTATTCAAGCCCTGCACTGCCTTTTAATTAATTAAGATTACATACAAAATCCGGGTTTATTGTTCATACATCAGTTTTGTATTTAACATCATTTTTTTTATTTTATTTACACACTCTTGGAAATGTATTAAAGCTGCAGTTCAGGCAATATCCTGCATGTGTGTTTTTTTAATAAATTAGTTCTGTAGTAAGAAAAAATACTTTTAGCATTTTCTGTTTTTAAAAAAAACAACTTTGAAAGACCAATTTTCTTGTATTCTATTTCAACAAGCATGCTTGTTCCTATAGCAACGATTTACATTGCCCATATTTAAAGATGTCTCCAAACTTTGCCGATCAATAGACGGAGAACGAATTGACCGGCAGCTATGTAGTTCTTTAGGTAATTAGAAATTGCCCACATGATACTATTGAAGTAAAAAAAAAAAAAATAAAGACTGAACTGCAGCTTTAAGCTTCCTTGGGTTACTATAACCACTGATTACAAAAGCACAGCCTCTTGAAATAGGCGGCCATATTATGAACCCTAGACAGCAGGATCTTTGCCAAACGATCGGCAGCTTCAGGAATTACATTTCCCGAAACCAAAGCAACTGCTGTATCTATTAAACCAAAAACCAACCTGCATTGCCACGATAAGGGGAGTAAGGTGCTTACTGGCACAAAGTGCCTACTAGGAAACTGGAGATTTTTTTTTAAGTCCTCCCCTAATCTTAACAAACACATTTGATATTTTATATTACATAAAGTGTTGTTAGGACAATTATTAATTAACCCTTTAAGACCATAGCATAAGTGTCCAACACTTAATTTAGGCAAAGAAAATAAAACCTTTATTTTTCATTGGAAAAAAAGTGCAAGTCTAGCTTTAAAAGTAATTGACACCGCTTCCTCCCCCCTCAAGTTTCATTGATAAGTGGCTAAAACAGCAAGTTTGCCTGCTTTATGAGTTACCTCTTTTTAGAAGTTCCTCCCAGGTATCCAAACTTAGACACCACGCGTATAGGAAGCAGGGGGCGCTTAAGATACGAATGTTTCAGTTCTGGGGACCACCTGCTTTCAGAAACGCGCAGAGATGGTGCCATTGGTACGTCCTAGGGGGTTTAAACTCATGTCAAAGGCCGATAGGAAGCCACGTCATAGTTAGCCTTAATTTGGTTTCCGCTAGAGGGGGGTGCAACCAGCGGCACATTTCCCAGTAATTATCTCGGGTAACGGGGCATCCACGGAGTTTATATTAACACTGTTCAGCTCCGGGGACACCCGTCTCCTACACATGTTTAAAAAGGAGACTTTGAAATAGCCCAAAGAAAAACCTTATGACAAGCAGCCAAGAGCAAATAAATGGTGCACATGTTTAAACAACGTAGTTTTTATTTTTAACACTCTACAAAGTTACAGTCTGACATTTCATACCAAAGTTAAAAAAATATAAAGATTTTACATTGAAGTCTATGTACAGGATTAAAAGGTTGAAAGGTGGTCTCTACAAGTATACGCACACAAACATTTTTTTTTTAAAAACCTTCAAATGGGATTGCACCTGTTAGACAAATATTTACATTTAAAAAGACAGGAAATTATGGAATTGAACGCTTCATGGAAACCAGGATAGATTAAGTAATTTGACAGTTTTGTAGACAAACTTTACACAACTTGTAAACATTAAATATCACATGAAACCAGTTCTGGATCCTGACAAAGCTCTGCATAGGAGTCGTGCGGTTTACAGATGGATACCGTGCAATTTTTCTCCTACCAAACTAATTAAAATTGCATCGTGATCCACCCGACAACAGCAAAACAGGATTTACACATGCCACAGTGTTAAAGGTCCATGGCGACAGTCCTTTTTCCCTCCACAGGCCGGGACAAGTGCAATACTTTACTCATAGTTACAAGTAATGCAACGAATCCCCACCCATGGAGGACCCAGCATAGAGATCCTACATTACCCTTCCAGCACGTCATGGTGACCCGAGGAAGCTCACCCTCACAGTCAGTTTTGCATGGATTTGCACAGCAACGTAAACAAGCTGATGCAAACCAGCCAAACTAACAGTAAGAGGGAAAAGTCAATGGGGAAGAAAGATACATTGAGATGCCCTTTATCTGGTCGTACTGTAAGTGCCCATATTACAGTAGATAATGTTCACAAACTACCTGCACTATGAGCACTTTGGTACGGCTTCAGAAGACTAGACTGTTCTTTTAATAAAAACAGAGATGCAGGTTTGTGATCGTTGACGGTGAAAAAGTTCTGCTTCCAAATACCAGCAGATGGGCTTAGACGTAGCAACTGGTCCCCACAGGAACTCAAAGATGTAAATGCAACAGCTTGTGCCAGAAGGAGCATTTAGGGCAGTAGATTCTAAGCTAGGTCACTAACTGCACTAGATGCACCTTAACACGAGAAATCTGTTGGATGTAGCACAGATGACCCGTCCAGCAGCAATCATCGATTTAATTGTCATGGCAATGCTGGAAGTGCTCACCATGCAGTAGGTATTTAATGCTACCTGCACTGTAAGCACTTTTGCATAACCTAGACCCATCAGCGGTCTCCTCGTAAACAGCACTGGGTGAAGCTCGGGTTGTTACCTAAAAAGAAAAATTAAAAAAAAAAAGTTAAACAGCAAACTGATCATAAAGTTGTTTAGCATTCCGGTATAAAATAACTTTTACACTTTACACAAAGTTGGTCAAAGTGGTGTCCAATAATAATGTCTATTTTCACATTTGTAGTAAATTACACTGGGTAACCCATAGTTGTAGTTCTATACAAAAAAAGGCAACATTACCTTTCCCTCCTAAAATAGGTCATGTGCTGGCGATAGAAAAAAAATATAAATGAATTGTTGTAGCAATCGTGAGATACTACAGCATTAATAAAAACCTCCAACATAGCATCTGCTCACAGGGAAAACAAAGTATGTTGCAACAGGTCCTAAACATATATAATTGGTTTTATTTTAAAAGATGAAGATTGCTATAAATTCAGGGTAGCCCCGAGTTTGTGTTGCATGTGCTGCATACAAGATGCACAATGTGGATCAACACTGGGATGGGAGGTTGCGTTAAAAAAAAATTAATAAAATAAAGTGCTTCTTCTCTTGGGGATTCTGCCTTAAATGTAAAACTTATTTCCTACATTTTATTGCAAACAAACCCCATGGTGTTAGCTCTCCCTATGTGGGGTGCATGGTCCCAGGGAGAAGTGCGCTTGCATTTGCTGGGGAGGGGATCCCATGCTCTTATGAAACAATGGTCACTGACCTTCGGCACAGTGAGTGGAGGGGAGGCGGTAGCCGTTGGGTGCCAGCGCTGCACACACACACACAGTGGGAAACTGCTCAGTTGGGGGGGTTACTAATGCTCCCTCGCGGATCCCCCCCAGCTCCTTACCTGGCTCCTGCACGTGGGGAGGGGAGAGCGCTCAGCCCCGGACTCCTGCAGCAGCACCACCACGCGTCCCTCGTGCTGAGATTAAAGAGAGAAAAGAGGGGAAGGGGGGCATTGTGGGAAATGAAGTCCCCGGCTATTCAAATTGCACGAGAAAAAAAAAAAAAAACCCGCGCCAAATGTTAACCCCTGCAGCGCCGGATCGCAATGCCCTACACATGCAAACTCCTCACCCCTCCTACACCCAATGAAATAAACGCCCACCACACCAAAAAAAATAAAAAAAAACCCTCAACGCATGCATACAAAATGTATATTAGCATTGCATATCCTCCCCATCACCGCCTGCATTTAAATGGCCGATGCACGTGTCGCCCACACTTGCTGTTAAATATCAGATAGAATAATGGAGGATGGAGGAGGGGTGGAACTGCCTCTGATTGCTGGTGGGTGGGATTCATTATTAGGCAATCCAACAGTGCTCAGCTCTTAATGAGATTGCTAAAATGTTTCTGATCTGTGCAAGAGGGCAACATACATGCACTCAGGCCACTGCAATTAGGGAACACAATGGTTAAGCGTGCATATATAAATATATTGTGTGTGTGTATAGAGATATACACAGCACCGTATCAACATTGCTGTGCAGCCCTCCAGCACAACGGGGTTAATGCACCGCATGGCAATGCATAGTAAATACTTAGAAAAAGAACTACAACTCCCATGGTGCCGCCGGAGAGGAACGCACAGGCGCGGTGGGCACAGACATTGAAACCTTTCCCAGGCCTGAAAATAAAGTGGAACAGGACGATCTCCTCTCCCTCCTCCTGGCGCCATGTGCTCCGAATTCATCCCGTGCTCCCCCCTCCATCACTACCCCCCCCCCCCCCATCCTAACCAGGAGGGTCTCCTACACCGTAATAAACAGACCCACATCTACACAACTGCAAGAGGGGGAAACAAAACAAAATACACCAAGTCCAGGCCAGAGACAAAGAAAAGCACCCCCCCCCCCCCCCAAACAAGATCAGAAGTGCAACATGAGACAATGCAACACAAATCACAGCGGCAGAGATAGAGGGTAGCATGCAATTAATCAGATTAACACCCAAAAGGCATCATTAACACGGATAAAGAAGCAGATCAGCAATAATGGAGGTGCAAACCTTGCAGCTGGGGAGGGCTGTTGCGTGCTTGTTGCAGGAAAGCCACCAGCAACCATGGGCGCCATGTGAGTTAAAGTGTTACACAGTAGCAAGCTCAACCCTTGCAACCCCAGGCTTCCCATCCACACCGGCGATGGCTTTCAGTGCAGCTGCCAACGCACTCCTACAGGTGGGCTCTGCCGCCACCCACCACCATCTGCATCAACACAAACCAAGCATGCTGCCCCCACCCAGGGATATGGGACCCCCAGCTTTCTGCAAACTCCATCGCTGCCCCACACAGGCTGCCATGTGCAGAAGCACAGATTGTGTTGTGCAAAAGAATAAAAAATAAAATACGTTACCTTTGTTTGTTTGGGTGTTTGTTGCCGTGACCCCCCAAAAAAACCCTGCAAGGGGAAGGAAAAAATAAATTAAAAAAAAAAAAGGGGGGGGTTTACGAAAGTGGCGCGAAGCGAATATCATGTGATCCCACCCCAGGGCGTCTCCTCTTTACCAACCAGAAAAAAGGGAGAAGGGGGGGGGGGGCTATATCCGCTCACACAATTAGCATAATTAATGATGTCCTGCAGCTGGGAGATAAGGGGGGCTGTACCAACAAGAGAAATTAGTGGGAGACTAGTGTTGTAATTAAAGAGACAAATGCATGCATACATCATTTTTATTTAGCTATATATAGATAGATATCTATATATAGATCTATATATATTCATTCTCTCAGTCTCTGGAAAATTGCCCAAACTGGTGTTTATGTGACTGAGATTTCTGAAATCTACCAAATGTTACAGGAGCAATTTGCATGAAAAATCTCATCCTAGGTTATTTAGGGTCAAAACACTGACCATGCTTTTTATATTTAGATTTTTTTTGTTGTTTCTAATCAGGCAGGAAAATGAAGGTGGCCATCACTTAACTAGATGTTTCTCTTTTGGAGATGATCTGCAGAAACCTAACACAATTTCCTCAAACAAATGATTCAATGCAAATTAGTTCAGATTTTTCTATTATTTGATGGAGATGCATTAACTGGAATTTCTTTAAACATTCCCCTTGTACAGCCTATTCAGAATAGCAACCATTCTTTAATTATTAAAGTTATTAATATTAATTCAAATAAATAAATTGCACCCTAAATGTGTAATTTGTTAGTAAAGTCCATGTAGAATGAGTGAGAGTTTCTCCCTGCAATATTCTTACCAGAAAAGTGATCACCATTAATTATAGAATTACCCACCCATATTACTTTACTTTGCAGGATAATTAAATACACCTTATTTTTTTTTGTCTCTGCCAATGTAGAATGATTATGGTTGGTGGGCACTTTCCAGTTATTTAAAAGTAATGAATAACAAAATTACTATTTGGGGGGGGGGGGAAGCAACAGGGAAATGTGAAAAACAAAGAATTTCCTCAAGAGGAAAACGTGCTCAGAATAAATTATTAACAGCCTGGAATAGAACACGTGACCTGCCCATGCTTTCAAGTGGTGGTCATGCTGAGGCTGAGAGCTGGTGACCCTTAAACCCTTGTTGTTTCTCACTACAACCCTTCCCCCCTTAGCTCCACTACATCCACACACAGTGCCACAAGGAAACACTACAGAGGAGACAAAACAAATTGTAGTGGATTGATCTTTACTGTTAAATGCCTCTCACAGAAGCTATTTTTTGGGGGGGGGAAGGGGGCATTGTTAATGTGCAATGTTGTGTATCACACATCTACACAAGTCAAGCAATTTATAGAACATGTTTAAGGATAATAAAAATATATAATGAGGGATACTTCACTCCAGGAAAAGTGTCAGCATTTCTTTTCACATGTAATGTGACCCGGAAATAAGTCGGGGGGGGGGGGGCTTTCTTGTCCCTAATGTAGCAGCCAGGTGCATTTGATAAATAGCACTTTAGGTGTGCAGATCATCAATCATTTTCTTGTAACTTTCAAGAAAAGATGAGAAGCAGATCTCACATCAAAACATTTTTCAAATAAAACAAAAAGGAATGGGGTTTTTTTTCACTATCGCTAAAGCAAAATAGCATAATTAGCCCTGGAGAGTATGTTATGGTGGGTGTATTCCTATAACCTTGCATAATTTAGCTTTACATTAGCAGTTGCAACCAGTACACAACAAAAGTTAATTTCATTTGTTTTATAATATTTTTTTTCACCCATTGCTTAACACACATCTTTTACATTATCAAGGTATAAAATTAGATATTAGGTGCTCTAAATCCAGATGCAGCGGCCATAATTTTAACAAATCACGGCGCCGTTTTCGTGTGCGCTGCTGTACTCCACGCGGCATGAACGCGGCCAATCGCCCCAGGCACACGTGTTTATCGCGGTTGCTTTGTTTGAATTTCATGGATTGTGTGCAATTAAATGCAATGAAGTGAATGAACTGCAATGTGTACAGTACTGTGCTCCTGTGTCAATTTTAGGTGTTTAAAAGCCAGAACACTAAAATGCCATTTTCTGCACTCGCATCTTAAGGCGGTACGGTTGGAAGAAATCCCGCGCCATGACATGGGTATTCCGAGGTATAAACCGCGTGATTTGTTAAAATAATGGCCGCTGCATCTGTAAGATACGACATTACCAATTTATGCCTCTCCCCAAAAAAGTTGTACTGTGTATTTTGGCGTTTTTAACCTTTAAACCATGTATTGTGGCTCTACGAAACCCCAACCAACATGGAACCCGATGCCAATACTTTTATTGCTGTAACTGTTTTCAAATGAACTAACGCCCTTGCATCTCATATATAATTTATAACATTACAAAATAACATTTAATTAAGTTCTTTAATGAGTACCTGCAAACACATAGCCAAATTCCGCTTCCTTGAAAGATAACATTTCCACCAGTACCAAAATGTTTTCTTGGAACTGTCCACAGAACCTCTGTTCTCCACGAAGCAGGACTTGGAAAACAAGTAATGTACTTATATTATATCTAGCATGGTGTTCCGTATCAATGTGTTAATGAGGCCTAAGGCCACACAACAGGACAGTAGATGCACTCACTCAGCAAAGCGCTCAGTTTTACCCGCATGATATTTCACCTGCTATTTTGTTATTTGAACATTAATTAGAATACACTATTACAAATATACAGACACACATTCTTTTCAACTCGAGAAAAAAAAAACAATGAGGCATTTAATTGCATACACAAATTATTTCTTAGATGTAGTCATATTCTGATATGATATGTATTAACATGAGATCTTTTAATATCTATCCAGGGCTCACTACACTGCTTATGATTGTTAGCTCTTGAGGTCAAGAACCCCCTTTCTCTTTATATCTGCAGCATTACATAGTATTTATTGATATTGTTTAAGTCATGTGTATTTCATTTTGCAAAGTAATGAGGACATGTTTAGCTCTATATAGGAATAAGTTCAAATAAATATAGCATTTAGCAGACCGGACATTATAGAGTATTTTATAAAACCGATGCAGAAAGTGTGTCCAAATTGCAGAAAGTGTGTCCAAATTGCAAAAAGTGCAGAATGTTTCTTTCAATGCACATAATGAAAAAAATGTTAGACCGTTCTATGCAAAATATATGTTCAATTTCTTATGTCACGTCAAAATCAGTGCTCTTTTTTACAGAATATTTACTGAAGAAGTGTCATTATGCTTTGAAGATATACCCTTTTTTCTAGAGTTTATTGCATTAACAAAAAGAGAAAAACTATCACAAAATAAGTAGTTAGCTAGTTATTGGTGATGGAGAAACATAGAAATGCTGTAGATTGTGATACCTTTTAGGAGACCAATATGATAGTTATTCATAGGTTAAATATAGTAAGCAGAGCTTTGAACACTATATTTTGTCTAAGAAGAACTACCATTAGCTTTGTACACTATGTTACACCTTATGCTGCTCCCCGAAAAGGTTTCACAATGTTCAGCGAATCTACATTTGTCATAATACCAAAACAGTTGTTGGGTAGAAATGATACTACTATTTGCTAAGTCGTGTTTCTACAGAACGTTCAGCATCAACTCATCTTTCAGGAATATTCTTCGAGAGATACTTAAGTGGAATAAGCGTAAGACATTTATTTGTGATATCAGTATACTTAATAAATTTGAGATGACGTAGCAATAAAAATGTTATCTATCGTATTTATGAGAAGGAAATCAATTACAACGATTAGAAGATATCAAATGAAACCAATTATTTCCCAGCGTGGAACGTGTGTTCAAGTTTATATCCTCACTATATTTAGGAAGTCTTCTTGAATCTGTGAAGAATTTCGCTACTTTTGTTTGTTCACATGGCTCGCATTGGATATAAAGATAAGGCAATGTAATAGAAATAAATGAGGTTTCAAGCCTGCCTATTTGTGGTTACTTTTAAGCCCCCTGTTGATATTACAATATAGACGTACAGTATTGCAAGCAAGCTACGTTTGTTTAATCGTTGAAATCGCAATAGAAGATTATTCTCTTAAAAACGGACTGTATCAAAATAAGTTAACGAATTGAATGATTTCATCGTTTCAAAGATGATGCTCTAAATTAAGATAAATGTATTTATTTATCAAATGTTTTACCAGGAAGTAATACAATGAGAGTTACCTCTCGTTTTCAGGTATGTCCTGGGCATAGAGTTAAACAGTTCCCTAAATTCTGACAAAGGCAATTAAAATGTCTGTGTTCCAAGGCAGTGCAAATACATCACATATGAGCATCAGTTGAAATATTTAATGACAAACAGAACATATTCAATGTCAAATATATACAATATAAAGTGTGGGATTTCTAAAAAGTATGTTTTATTTCACTATGTAAAAATAGTGCTCACACAAACACTTCAAGCATAGACACTTCAAAATAGATGTTGCAGAAATGACGATCTTATATTAAAATCAAATGATCGTGTTCTTTTGTTACTAGATGCTTTCTCTTCTTGTATTATAATTATTGCAGTTAGTGAAGATAATGTTAGCATTTTAATATCAACGTGTAGACTGTAAAAATAAGGAGGAGGGGGGGGGGGGAATATTGCACAGTTTTTATTGTCTTGTCCCAACAGTTATTTAAACCAAACTCTTCAAATCCGTGAGAGCTTGTCTGCACAGTTATAAACAATCTATTTGTGACTATTTAATAGGCGGTGACAGATAGAAGCTGGTACCATTTATTCTACCTTCAATTGTATTTTTCTTATATGACCATGCTACTCTGCAATTCGTTTTATTTATGGTTAGGATGTTGGTCTTTTTGTAACTATATAAAAACATTCAATAATCAAAATGCACCAAAATACCCACATTTCAAAAATGTTCCCCAAACACGTTCTTTCGTAATTAAAGAAGCTTACCTTCCAAGAGTCAAAATAAACATCTCAATTTCTGGCTATATCAGGCATTTTCTTTTTTTAAATCAAGATGTAATTAATTTTGCACAGCTTCGAGTACGTTTTGAGCACCATATAGGAAATTAGGAATAAGAATAATTATTATTACAGAATGAACTGGAAATATGCTCAGTTTCAATAAATGATTATCAGAACAGCAACCATATATTAAACATTTTTTAATAACGCTACATGTGACTTATTCTATTTCACTCAGTTGATTGTAGTTTTATGTTAATATGTTTCTATTATTTACAACGGTGTGATAACCCAGGGGTGCTCAACTCCAGTCCTCAAGACCCCCCAACAGGTAAGGTTTTCAGGATATCCCAGCTTCAGCTAAGGTGGCTCAAACAGAGGCTGAGTCGAAGACTGTGCAGAAGCAGGGACTGATTACGCCACCTGTGTTGAAGCACGGATATCCTGAAAACCTGACCTGTTGGGGGGGAGTGGCTTGAGGACTGGAGTTAAGCACCCCTGTGATAATGCATTATATTAAAGCTTCAATTCAAGCTGCTGTTTTTAAAAAATATATTTATTTTTTTTCCCATTCAATATGTGCAGCAATACAATCTGCACACTGACAAGTGATTAGCTAAGCTGCAGATTGATTCGTTCTCCTGTAATCAATCGCTTGCTCGGGGCTATTTAATTCAGTTCTTGCACTGCATTGTGGGCAATGTAGTTCCTGGAATATGATTGACTGGGCAGTTACTAGATGCAATTGGTTCACAGCTAGAGAGAGGGCGGGGCTCAAGAGCCAGAGCCTATCAGAAGGGGGTTGTCACTTTGGAAATGCTTCCTACATTAGAAACATTAAAAATGTCTTAAAAAAAAAAAAACATTTTTTTTTTTTTACATTTTTTAAATGCTACAAGTATTTTCTCATAGTACAGAACTGATTTATTTAAAAAAAATAACACATGTAGGATATTGCTTAAACTGCTGCTTTCAAGTCTCCCTAATTCAGTTGAGGGTTACAGCATTAGGGTGTCAATTTGCTGTTCAATGTACTCATACTGTTTGATTATCATTGCACAAGAATGCATTATTATCATCTAATCTAAGAGCTGTGTTCAGGACTGCAGAATGAACTGAGAATAACTTCAATTAAATATATTTTGATTATTACACCTTGTATTAAATTCTATTAGAAATGTTATCATAATGCCATTTTACAAAATAACATTTAATTTATTGAATTAGACGTAGAACAGTATGTATATTATCTAATAAAAAGGTATAACCTACAACACTGAAAGATAATACATCCCTAAATGTTTTAGATTAAAAAACAATTTCCTATTTAGTCAAGTAAATATAGCACCACAGGGATACTTATATGTAACCTAGACAGTGTCCTATTATCTCCCATACACTGCTCAACTGTGTTTGCAAAGGGACAAGACACTTATATATAAAGACACAATTACAGGAATCGCTAAAATGAGTATACAGAAGATAACCCTGGTTATCTGTTACTCCATGCACAACAAGTCTAGAAATAACTGAAGAAATGCTCAATACGCCACTATCAAAAATACTATATATGAACACAACTCAAATGGAGCTGCTATGGCCTTCAACCCCGTTCCCACATCATAAACAATGTGCTACGTCCCGGTAATTCCAGGCCAAATCAATCCCACAAAAAGCCTTAAAGTGGGAACATTTGAGAAACAGTGATCATAACATGGTCTCATTTGAAATAAACTATCAAAAACCTGTTTAATAAAAAAAAGAAAAAAAAAAGAACAACACATGGAGGTTAGTTAAGGTAGGATCAACAAAGACGTTACATGTTGGAAAGGCAGATTTTAGTCAATTGAGAAAGAGTTTACACAGAATAACTTGGGGTGAAGTTCTTGCAGGAACACCTTACGGAAGATAAATGGGCAGTTTTTAAAACATTGTTACATAATTACACATAGCCTCGGGTACTAAATATAAGAGAAACAAGTCTAAAACAATGTGGCTAAATAAACAGGTAGGGGAGGAAATGGAAAGGAAGAGGCAGGCGTTTAGATTCTTAAAGTCAGAAGGGACGGAGGCATCATAGCAAAATTATAAGGAATGTAACAAAAGTTAAACAAAAGAGCAATTAGATTTGCAAAAAATTGAAAATGAAAATAAGATTGCAATATAAAGGGAGATCAACCCCCCAAAAGTTATTTAAGTGCCTTAATAACAAAAAGATTAGAAAAGAGAATATACGATCCTTTTAGTGTGAGATGGGCAGGCAAATTATTAGAGAAGGCGGAGATATTAAATAAAAGAGTTGCCTCTGTATTTACCAAGGAGGAGTTAGTGGCAAAAATATTGAGACAGAAGGAAGCCAGACCCTCCTCCATATTAACTAACATTTTGTTAACAAGGCAAGAAGTGCAAAGGTGGTTTGATACAATTAAAGTAAATAAGGCACCTGGTCCCCGATGAAACGGAGCCAAGTTCCGTAATAGCCAATAGCCTTATATTTAATATTCAAGGACTCCATTTCCAGGCTCAGTACCACAAGATTGGTTTAAAGCAGACATGGTGCCTATATTTAAAAAGGGAGCTAGATCACAAGCCTGACATCAATAGTGGGGAAGCTACTCGAAGGTTAAGTACTGAATAATATTCAGGAATATCTAATGGAAAACAAAATTAGTGGTAAGAGTCAGCATGGATTTATGAGGGATAGGTCATGCCAAGGTTAGTTTGAGGGGATATATACAGCGCTTGGGACTATACTTGGAAATATTCTCAATCATATGTGAGAGGGGGAAAAAATGAAATCTTAACAATGCTGCTGCTGGGTAATCATTGGTTTGCGATATAATGTACAACGTAACTTATTATTCTTTCTAATAAATCTACGGTCCAAAATATCTACCTATGTTGGGTCAAAGGAATATAGAAATTGTAAACCCCCAAAATTGGTATCTAGGTAATCATGAACCTCTTCCAATAATTTCATTGTATTGTTTAATCTAATCCATTTGAGCACCTACTGGTATAGATTAGCATCATTATAAATGAATAGTTATTCAAAATAACTCCCACATTTGCTACCGATGCTGCCATTGATGACCCCAATGCAATACCTTTAACTTGAATTTGGTTGCTGTTACCAAAAGGAAAAAAAACCAATGTTATTTAAAACGAATTCTGCTAACTGTAATAATGTTGCTGTTGACGCAGTATCTATCCTATCTTCTATCATGGTAAATAACACCTCTAATGCTTTATGCAGAATATTTGTATATAAGGACTCTATGTCCATTGCACACAAAAAGGGTAATAATGTGTGATACATCCACATGCGCTAAAATAGATAGTACATGTGTAGAATCCCTAATGTATGACTGTTGGGTGGTCACTCCCGGCAATAGATACTAATCAATGTTTAAAAACTCGATGTATACTTAATGGTTTTTTATGCCATGTCAATGAATGATGATGATCTAATTACTCAAAACCGAAAAAAAGAACAGAGTGAGCTTAAAAACTCATGTGTATCTACATGGATTACATGGATTTATTTATCAAATGTGTTACCAAGAAGTAATACTTTGAGAGTTACCTCTCGTTTCAAATATGTCCTGGGAACCGAGTTATGATTTATATTAGCATATATTACTATACTCTCGTTAGTGGGGTCCAATGGATTGGTGTATGATGGGCGAGGGTTTAGCAATATTATATACCATTTACAGTAAGAGATGGGTCATTTAAAATATAAAATTATGGGAAGGATTCCGTATGTTGGTTTTCTTATCCTTTACATTTTACATACAGCATACTTTTACATTTGAGACCCAGCACAGAAACGTAGGGTTGCCAGGTGTCCTGTATTGAACTGGACTGTCCTGTATTTGGATACTCTGTCCAGTAAAAAATTAAAGGTAATACTGGACATGTATGTTTATACTGGTATTACCTCTCTGGACATAGTAACCTGACTGGCTGGGGGGCCGGGGGTTTTCCCTGACCAGGAAGAGAGCAGGGCTGTTGCTAAGGGGGTGGGCAGCTTCCTCCATCCTGATTGACTGCATTACCCAGCAGCAGCCAATCAGGAGGAGGTGTCAGGAGTCTGAGTGTGGGGCAAAAGAGAGGAGGAAACATCATGGAGTGCGGTCCTCAGGGTCCCACTTTGTATTAAGCAATAAGCAACTACTTGCTGCTGCCATGTTTATGCTTGGACTACCTGCTGGTAGCAGGATATATATCTCACTAGGGAATTGTTAACTATATACTATTCTAACCCTATGTGCTATCAGTGAGCTATAGTGAGTACTGTCCGAGAAACTAACCACTACGTTGTCTATACAGAGTGAATATACTCCCAACATGGAAACAATGTATACTACCTCTGTCATTATGTACATTTACATCAGGGTATACACCTATTAACATTTTGTTACTTTATCACAACTTGTTATTTTGTCTCTTGATGTTTTGACACATTACTCTGATACTGAGCGAGAATGGCAAGAAATTAAAGCGCCTGTTCAAGCTGCCGTTTTTTTTTTTTTTTTTTAATATATATATTTTTCCCATTCAATATGTGCAGCAATACAATCTGCACACTGACGAGTGATTAGCTAAGCTGCAGATTGCTCCGTTCTCCTGTAATCGATTGCTTGCTTCGGGTATTTTAATTCAGTTCTTGCACAGCATTCTGGGCAATGTAGTCCTGGAATATGATTGACTGGGCTGTTACTAGATACAATTGGTGCACTGCTAGAGAGAGGGCGGGGCTCAAGAGCCAGAGCCAATCAGAAGGGGAAGGGTTTGTCACTTTGGAAATGCTTCCTACATTAGAAACATTAAAAATTTCTTTTTTTTTAAAGGCTACAAGTATTTTCTCATAGTACAGAACTGATTTATTTAAAAAACACACACGTAGGATATTGCTTGAACTGCTGCTTTAAATACCTTGCAAAGAACAAATGGAGAGAAGAAGGCGGTGCAGCTGCCTACGTCAGTGAAACAGACCCGGAATCCTGTGGATCAGCAAACTATAAATTTATTGGCACATTTAAACAGCAAAAAACGTTCACTCTGACATGTTTCGTGCGAGGGATCGCACTTTATCAAAGAGCATTAAATACCTTGCAGACAGACTCTGTATAGATTTTTACACATGACTAGCCATTATTTAAATAATAGGACATTAACTGGTTAATATTGAGATAGTCATCTTCCAACTATTATTATACCAATAGTCAGTGTTCGACAAACCTATACATTTGCACGCCCCGGGTGAGTGGATTTAACATCGTGGCGAGCTCCTATTGGCCCAAGCAGCACACGTGTGGTACTATGTGGCGAGTAGATTTTTTTTGTTCGGCGAGTAGATTTTTTGGTGATTTGTCGACCACTGCCAATAGTTGTGTCTATACTATCCTATATACTAACTAGAGTGTCTCCGCACCACTCTGGGGGTTTTAAGATATCACTGAATATATTTATCATACTGTAATTTTTTATTTATGTAAAAATATATATATATATAATTTTATTTTAAATGCTGATCCATTAGTCAATAGACTTGCCTCTATGAGATATTACATCTCAGGGATATTTTGAATCCCTATTTCATACAATATATACACTGGCACGAGTGCAACTTTTGCGGTCTTTTTCTGATCCTTCTTGGATCAACCTTGTTAATAATATATACATTTATTCCCCTATACACCTTGCAATCTCTTACATATACCTATAATTTAGGAATAATCCCGGTGAGCGGCTTGGTCATCTCTCTATGCGGCCTACTAAGAAAAATAGCAATTCAGTTTATTTCTTCTCTTTTTTTTAACTGAAAGGAACTAAACCTACCGATTCTTGAAATGGCAAATGTGCCATATTCACTATAATAATAATAATAATAATAATAATAATAATAATAATAGCATGTTCTTGTATAGCACTGCTAGTTGTACGCAGTGCTTTACAGAGACATTTTGCAGGCACAGGTCCCTACCCCGTGGAGCTTACAATCTATGTTTTTGGTGCCTGTGGCACAGGGAGACAAAGTGACTTGACCAAGCTCACAAGGAGCCAACACCGGGAATTGAAACAGGTCTCCCTGCTTCAAACTCAGTGCCAGTCAGTGTCTTTACTCACTGAGCCACTCCTACTATGCATTGTAATTCTTGGCGGTGGAAATATTACACGTTTAATAACGCAAACTCTTTGGATACTCAGTCGTGATCAATAAAGGGATCTCTTACTATAAGCAGATCCCTTGAATGGTTTAGAAATAATTTCATCTGTGCCCATCTGAAACGCAAATAGGGCACAACCATTTAAAAGAGGGATGGTTTTACAGTGGGTAAAAAGCTGTTGTGTGGACAGGATTTACATTATATAGATATTTTCACAGAAATGACCAAACATTGAAAACGTAAGCTTTCAGCACAGTGTTGAGTGTAGTTGTAGTATCCTATGTGCTTCCAGTCCTAGAAGCCTGTATGAGTTTAACTCATATAATGTTAGTATCTTGTCTCCTGAGCATGTCCTGCTATATTTTTTATGTTGTTACAAATCATGATTCTCTTCATCTCTAGCTTCTAAGGTTATCATAAAGTTATGGTGGGTGAAAAAGTGACAAAGGCCCAACACCGTACAGTGTACAGTACATAAAAATACCACTTGTGAGCACATTCACGTCTCAGACGGGTCTGCAGCCCTGCCCTTCCCCATTATCTCTTAGCATACAGTGCTGCCACTGCAGCCAGGGATTCTGAGAAATTATATGCGAATGAGCAATTATATGCGAATGAGCATAATGTTTAAAGGTTATCATGGGCTCTGGATAGAGCTGAATTTTAACCTCTCAGACACTTAATATTTCAACCACATATCTCCTGAACGGAGCATCAGATTAAAAAAACAAATAGAAATAGTGTTGGAAAGGACAAGAACAGATCTCTCAGGCCATTTTTTTTGCGGCCACTATTATGTTTTACATAGATAGGAAGCAGGGGGTCTCCAGAGCTGAACCGCGTTATTCTCATTTCCGGGACCCACCCCCGCCCTCCGTTTCCCAAGATACTTACCGGGGGATGGTGCTGTCGGTAGAATCCCCTGCTGGGGAAACAAAATGCCGCTTAAGTCTCCCGCGTTACTCTGGTCAATAGGAAGCAGCAACTTCATCTCCCGCAGCTTCCGATTGGCTGGGAATTTAAATACCAGGAAGTGTCTTGCGGCACCTTCACTGGTATGGTTCCCTCGTAATAAAAGAAGTGAAATGTTTAGGCTTTATCTTCAACAACATAGTAGTGGTTCTCATTAACACCAAATACTATCCCATTTCAACCACATGATGTGGCATTACCATACAGTAATGGTAGGAAGCACTTGCTTGGACTTGTATAAAACGTGTTTATTTCATTAAATAGAAGACGTGAAATGCATTTATGTCTTGAAGAAACCATCGGTTTTTCTTCTTCATGAAAAGCCTCTCCATGCCCTTGGTAAAAGCATTGGTTTTGAGTTACCCTTTGACACAATTGCCAGGTCATGCCCCGAATCCCCAGCACTTGAATTAGTAGGTGTTGGTTTCCATCAACCAGTTGATTGTCACAGCGGATGTGTTTTTTTATGACCTATAATCTGTGGTTTATAAAAGGCCGGATTATTTGTCTTTCAAGTCTTTTTTTTTCTTTCTTTTCTTTACTGGATGTTAGAATTTTTCAAAAACAGGGGTTTTATTGTGGATTTCTGGTGCTTGCTATGGGCTTTAAAAATAAAATAAAATAATTGGAGACAAAGGATTTTTGGTTCACCATTGGCTGTAAAGGTCATGAGAAGTCCATCCTTTAGTGATAAATAGCATTGCATTCTGTAGCCAACGTGAGATCAAATAATTCCAGGAATGTGATGTTTTTAGTACACTACATTTTAATCTGCATTTTATTCCCCCCTAAGTATTTATTTTCAAAAGACTGGGGACGTAACTGATATGCTTTAGAAACAGAGATCTACAAGGAGACATGTTTGATATTTCTAATAATCAAACATTTTAGGTTATGTATGCAACTAAAAGCCTTGTACTTAAAGAAGCAATACAACCTAACTAACCTTCTTTTTCGACAGGAATTGAAACAGGGGGGTTCGTCCAAAGCTAAACCTCGCTATTTTCAGCCCAGGGACTCCCCGGGTTTTCAAGTTACGTACTGGTGAAGTAACAGGTATTACTTTCTGGGTTTTAAATGGGATTTAAAGCAGCTATACTACTTGCAAACATTTTTTTTTTCTTATTTGTATATGTAAAATGTGTGACAATGTATAAGTCTACATTCTTACCTAAGCTGGCAATCGTTTGGTGCGCCTGTTATAAATCTGTAAAAATCCTGATTGTGTGACTAACATCATGGCTGCTTCAGTGAGTGTAACTCAGCAGCTACAATGTATTCTTATATTACTAAGGTAACGTTATCTATTGTTACAGTTTGCAGCTCAAACTGCTGGGAACATTTGCAACAAATTATCCCAAACAGGAAAGTGTTCAACGATCTTGCACTACTGGGGAGGTGGGCTAAAACCTACTATAGAACAAAGAATGCTTTAAAACTCGTTTAAATGGCATTAAGAGTTGAATAAAAAAAAAAAAAGCAGTCACTATTATCTAGTACTACAGAACTGAGTTGCTTATATATATATATATATATATATATATATATATATATATATATATATATATATATATATATATATATATATTATGTTTTGCTGCTTTAAATGACCATACAATAGGAAGACACAACTGATGAATTTGCAGCTTCCTATTGGCCCAAGATTTGGGATCCATTTTGTTTCCCCTGGTAACTTCACCGGTAAATATCTCAGGAACCAGTGGTCGCAAAGCTGAAATACTGTAAGTTGATTTTGATTAATGGGAATCCCAGATAAAAACATAAGAATAAATGCATGGGAAACTGCTCCTTTGAGCAATTTAAATTCAGTGGTAACATTAAGGTAATTGGTGCAACATTTATTAAACAGTTAGATGTCTTGCTCATTTCACTTTTTTGGGAAATAAACATGTAAGACATATCTACTTCTTAAAATGATGTGTAAAGATGAAAAGGGTTTTTATTTCACCATATTTTACAATTACCTTACAAATAATGTTAACCACAATGCTGCTGATGTAGATCCTTGTCCAAGGTTTAAAATCTCAATCAGCAAAAAGCCTATTCATTTCAAAGAATCAGCCACATGGACACTAGACAGAGGTCGTGGGTAGACCCACAAAAAGAGTGACAAGTTTAATTTGATGTTCCTACAGCATAAAGCTGTTATGTGCTGTATTTACGACTTTTTAACTTTTTAATTTTTTAATTTTTTTATAACTCAAAGCTTACTTAAAATGTTTATATGACGTTGGGGTGAGCAGAACAAATCATACAGATTCCTTCCAATAGCATTACATTGCACAAATTAACCTTGTAACGTTCATACTTAAAGCTGCAGACCAAGCAATATCCTACGTGTGTTTATTTTATTTTTTAATAAATCAATTCTGTACTATGAGGGGATACTTGTAGCATTTTTTTTAAACAACAACTCTGAATGACATGTTTTATGTATTATAATGTAGCAAGCATATTTTGTTTCTATAGCAACCATTTACAAAGTCACATCCCCTTCCTCTTCTGAAACAGGCTCTGGCACACCCCTTTTTGAGCCCTGCCCTCTCTCTAGCAGTGCACCAATTGTACCTAGACTGCCTGGTCACATGATCTTCCCCACAGAACTTTGCATCTTTAGTCCTCTTCGGGTGCACTGACGGCCATTTAGTGAACCCCCGATCGATCACAGGAGACCGGATCAATCGGCAACTTAGCTAATTACGTATCATTGTGTGGATTGTATTGATGCACATATTAAAGGGATTATTATTATTTTTAAACGGCAGCTTTGACTTTAACCGCAATCCTTAGTCTGCAATACACTGACATGCCTGACCCAGGGACGGCTGGGATGTTTGAGGGGCTCGGTGCAGGGACGTGTGCGGGGCCTCGGCTCTTACAGTCTCCGGTATCGTCTCCCCCAGAATCATCTCACGGCATCTCCTCCAGCAGGGCCTCCGTCATTATGGCTCTGTGATGTCAGATGGCGTTGCTAGAACAACGAGACTTCACGTGACATCGCGGAGCCAAGTGGTGTCATCTTATTAAATATTTTACACTTCTGACTCCAGGTGCACTTAACCGCCCTGATTTTCTCTATTACTCCTACTGTAGCTTCAAGTCTCCCAATACAGTATACAACTTAGATCAGTGCTTTTTTTAACCTTTTTTTGGTTAAGGAACCCAATAATTATATTGTGAAATTCTGCGGTACCCCAACTCTCTCTAATAGCGCATCTGAGATCAGATGCATTGTAAGGAACCCCGACTCTCTCTAATAGTGCGTCTGAGATCAGATGCATTGTAAGAAACCCCAACCCTCTCTAATAGCGCGTCTGAGATTAGATGCGTTGTAAGGAACCCCAACCCCAACCCTCTCTAATAGCGCGTCTGAGATCAGATGCATTGTAAGAAACCCCAACCCTCTCTAATAGCGTCTGAGATCAGATGCATTGTAAATTATTCTGTATTTGATACCATTTTCAAATGACCTGGATCCCTTTATGCTCGGGGACTTAATAATGTTCTTGTATAGCGCTGCTTGTTTTACGTAGCGCTTTACAGAGACATTTTGCAGGCACGGGTCCCTGCCCCGTGGAGCTTACAATCTATGTTTTTGGTGCCTGATGCACAGGGAGATACCATATCTACCATAGCTTGGCTTCACAACAGGGTGGACATGGTTTAATCCTATTTCTCAATTACACCTATTGCTATTTAAATCAGTAGACTAAATTTTGTACTAAGTTTACTTTGTAATTATTACAAGGTGTATTGTTCAATCTCGCTTTGGCTCCCTGATGGTATTACCATCTTCACTGAAGTACGCATCTATCTCCTATCTCAGTATATATTATTATTATTCAATCTGAGTGGAATAAGGAGTCTATGCGTATATCTTTTACTAATGATATTTTTTATTTACTGTTATACACACAATCGGTAATATATGTTTTAAGTAAAAAATGATTAAAAGTTATATTTTAAAATTGCAAGTGGTGTTGATTTAAGTGAATTTCTTTCAGAGCACACGGTCTAGTGTGCTTACCACTTTACTGATTCACTTTCAGTTCACAGTTGCACCCACTCATTATGATTTTCATTGATTACTCCACATATTATTATGGATTCTAGTTGATCACTTCCTATCCCCAATCCTTTTTGTGCTATATATTTAACCCGCCTTTTCTTATAATTATAAGCTGTACATGTAGTTCCTTGTTAATTCAGACTTGGAGGTGGAGACTTGTGCATGTTTGTCTTCGTGCTCCTGTATGTACAGTAGGGGTCGCTGTGACTTACTTCCAGTACCAAAGATGGCTGCCGAGTGCCTCAATCTCATCTGCCCACAACCACACTGAACAACAAAGCAGCGCGTATTACCTGCGTATTAACCACGTGACGCACCCCTCGACAGTTAGGTGACGCCAATTCGCGACGTCTAGTTGCGCAGGCGCACTGAGCGTTTAGGTACCCACGAGCTTGCGACCGCGCCTCCCAGCTCACATCTGATTGGGTATTTGGAGAGCACGTGGTCGCAGACAGGTGCTGCTTGCTTCTCGGTTGGTAGGTAAAAAGCACGTTTCCACTTCCTGAACGCTAGATGCAGGACGGATTCTGCGCATGCGTAGTCAGCAGTAGTTGTACACAGCACCAGAAAGAAGCACAGAAGAGGTAATAACTCTGCACAGGTAAATGCCATAGCAAGTATTCCTGTATTAACTAGCAGAGGACATAGCAGGTAGATTATACATGCATTTGTGCTATGAACAAGTTTATGAGATAGCTACAAGTGGTTGTTTTTTCTAATTGTCTCTAACAGCAGAGATGTTACATATATGCATTGAGAGGATAATGGCTTATTATTATTACAATTACAATATAAACCAACCTTTTTACACAGTGATATCCTCATGTGATGTAAGCATATTGCACAAAGTGACAAAACAAAAAAAATGAACTCCTATTTAAATATTGGATATTTTGTGCTTGATCTTTAACCACATTTTGCAAGTGCAATTTGTTTTCTAAACTGTGCATTTCCAGATTGAACTATTGATAAGAAATAAAGATCACGGTTGATGCTCTCTACATCTTAACACATCACTGTGAGGCTTGATTGGTAGGTCTGAGTTTGCTATAGAGTTAAATATAATACCCTTTCTTTTGCGTTAAATGGATATATTGGTGAAAAGCATTGTTTCCTGGATTAAACCAGTGCATTAGCCAAAAGGATACGTTGTAACATCGATATCGGACTGACCTAAGAATTTTGTTTTAGATCCGCAGCTAAATTGCTGAAGGATGGAAGTCGAAGAAAAGCATTGGGTTGAAGATTTATTTACCCCACATTTTAGTACAGATGATTTCTTCCATCAGACTTTTGAGCCGGATCAACTGATATCAGAAAAACTGGCCAAGGAGAGAGCCAAAAGAGTGGAAAAAATTTACCATGCTGCACTTGGTAAAGCTCAAGAATCGCAAAAACTTAAAAGAAAGGAGTTTTTGTCTAAATTGATTGTTCGAGATTATAAATCGGAGCAAACCGCTGAACAGAAAAGGTGCATCACTGACCAGCATGGGACATGTGCCTCTTGTATGAGAGTAAATGTGGTTCTTCCAGGTACTGCTGATCGCGGTGAGCATTGTATATGGACTGGAGATGAACTATCTGCCTTACGACATGAAATGACTAAGAAGCAGTCTGAAGGGGCTCGTCTGAAACTTCAGCTTAATGTAGGTAAGATTGAGATATCTGAGCTGAAAGCCGCACACAAGACCACTGAAAAAGAACTTGAAGCTGTAAAAGAAGCGCTTACAATTTCCAGAAGGGAGAGCGATTGTAAAAGTGTCCTGTTAAAACAGATGGAAAAAGACAGGTCAAAACAAGACGCAGAACTTCAGGCCTTTAAAAAAGATCTTCACGGAAAATGTGTGATGTTGTGCAGTCTTAATAAGGAAGTGATGAAGGCTCGACAACAAATTCAGGAGTTGGAGTTGAACAATAGGGACCTGGAGCAGGAATTAAAGACTTTAAAACAACAACAGGAGCTTAAAAGTGCAGCTTCCATAGAAAAGGCAAAACTGAAATATCGTTTAGAAATCAACAAGTTGCTTAGGGAAATGGAGACTATCAAAGAAGAAATGAATAATGGGAAAATCCAGCATGGCCGGGACCTTGTAGCGTTGGAGTTACTTAGGAAACATTTTTCTTCCATATCGACGACAACTTCTAACTTTGTGCAGCTGAATATTCTGCCAAACTGCATAAAAAAGACACCCTAATGAATTCTTCCCTGGTATTTAATAATCATAAAACTAGATGCAACTTTGTTAGTGGTAGAAGTGTACATTCTGTGTGCTGGATGTTTAGGCTGCAGTCTCCTTTCCATAAACAAAATGATCAGCACGTTTTAGTTTTGCCTAACAAATCACAAGTTACTGCAACTTTTGAAATGACAGGGCCATTTTTTTTTAATGATTTGTGTATGATGACTTAACTGCTTTTGTGAAGAAAGCAGAATGCATTGTATATTATGTCAGATTTGTCAAGGTCCTTTTTGGAGTATTGTGTGCCAAAAAAGTGGTTAAAAAAAATCTTGAACTATGAAACATTTTTAAAAAATGCTCAAAGTTGTATCTTTTAAATACAATTTCTTGTTATTTGAGTGCTAGGTTGTGACTATACATGGAAACACACCACACTAAGTGAAGTGACGTCGCGGGGTGTGAAATCATAAAGGATGGATTCTGAATTATTTGGTTCAGAAGAATGTTTCATATGCACGCCTTCATTTAGCCCGTCGAGTACACAGGAGAAAAGTAAGTTAGAAGTGATACGTTTAAACCAGGGGTGGCAAACGCCAGTCCTCAATGGCTACCAACGGGTCAGGTTTTTAGGATATCCCTGCTTCAGCACGGTAACTCAATCAGTGGCTGTTATTATGAATGAAGCAGGTATATCGTGCAAACCTGACCTGTTGGTAGCTCTTGAGGATTGGAGTTGGTCATCCCTGGTTTAATGGATAAAGCGTGCATACTTTCAGGACCACTTCTGTTTCTCCTTTTTTTTTTTTTTTGGTAAACATTCTTCAAGGTAAAAAAAATTAAATATTGCTCATGCAAGCTTGTACTCTTTAACTGTGAATTGGCCATTAAAGGTGTCCCATCTGCTTTAGGCTAAGACCCCGGTAACTTAGCTGCAACGCGCGCCCGCGAGATTGGCGGCGCGTGCAGCCGATTACCTGGTCTGCAGGAAGAGAGACCGGGGGGGGGGGGGGAGTGACGGGGGCGCGGCCATGACGTTACCCGGCAGGTTCGCCCTCATTGGCTGAACCGCCGGGGGGTGTGCCGTATCGCTCGACGCGAGTCCTGCTCTCAATTCTATTGAGAGCAGGAGCAGCTCTCGCATCAGTGCAGCAGCCCCCCCTCGCAGCGGGCCCGGCGCCATTGAGGGGAGGGCTCTCGTGCGTGCATCGTCCGCCACAGCGGACGCTGTAGTAGGCAGCGGGGTCACGCCCTAAGATCTATCTACATCAGAACAAAACTATATTAGCAAATTACTGTGTGTATTTAAAACTATGATGGCAATATATTCAATTAGGTAAATGTAAAAATGGGTAATGTTAGTCTTGGCACATGTCTGTTAACAGGGTAACCTGTTGGGTTTTACTGCCCTTACATGTCTCCCATCCTAATATTTGTCAGGCCTGTGAGTAAATCGTATTACTTTTATCGTTGGAGTAGAGGAGAAATGACCAATACCTCCCCATCCCCGTTTTTCCATTATAAATAAAAGCAAAGAAATGTTACCAATTCCTTCATTGGTGTGATTAAAATCATTAGACCCTTGACCCTTGACACCAATGATTATTTACAGAGTATTTTAGCATGGCAGATTCAGTGAGATGTATATCGTGTTTTTCATTAGTGCACTCTGGCCGCAGTGAGACTGCATTACATCTGTGTTGTTTGTATCAATGTGTTCTTACTCTTTGAACTCCAGTACTTTCTCATTAGGTTGCCATATTATTTAGCACTAACCCTTATATCTGTGGTGCTCAAGTCTTCCCCCCCCCCCCCCCCCACCCAACCTACAAACAGGTGAGGTTTTCAGGATATCTCAGCTTCAGCACAGGCCTATGATCCACCTATGCTGAAGCAAGGATATCCTGAAAACCAGCCCTGTTGGGGTGCGGGGGGGAGAGGAGGATGGGTGCTTGAGGACTGGATTTGAGCAACCCTGACTTGGGTCTCCAGTAATTTGAGTCATTAGAAAGTATCATCTATACCAGGGGTGCGCAAAATGGAGGAGGGGGGGGACACTTCACCTGCCTTTCGCGGGGTCATGTGACATGCATCGCCATAGCAACACACGGTAAATGACGCGACGGGGGTCACGTGACCCCGTGTGTCATTTGATGCTGGGTAATGGGGTGGGGCGCAAGCATAGGAGCTGGCAGGCAGGAGGGGCGTAGCACAGACAGTTTGCGCCCCCCTGATAGAGATATACATATACACACCCCTCTCTTCCCCCCCCATCAATGTTATCAGGGCTATAGTAACCTTTTGCGTTGCCAGGGCTGCCTACCATTGCAGACCCCTCTGGCAGTGAAAGTGTTAAGATTAAGCAGGCTGATAGTTAAGGTAAGCTTTTTTTTCTTCTTGATTTAAAAAAATTAAATACCCCCCCCCCCCTTGCATTTCTGTGGAAGAGGAGATCACACTGATTCCCCCATGAAACCTCCTAAATTAGAGTTTCTTTAGGGTGTCCTTTTCTATTCGTGTCTCAAAGGCCACATTGCAAACCCCTCCTATTACTATTATCTGTTCATTGTTATTATTTTTGTTACAATAAAGTTTATTGAAAAAAAAAACAAAAAAAAACTTACAGTTGGCATCGACAGTTTGAAGCGGAGTGACGTAAGACGCAGGGGGTGGAGTAGTTAGGAGAAGTTAAGTGACGTTGGTTCCCGCCGCGCGCGTGATGTCAGCGCGCAGGGACGTCGCCGAATGAAAGGGAAAACGTCTAGTAACGGAGCTGTTCCGGGCAAAACAACAAGAGGGTGACGGGGCGGCGGGTGAGTGTGTCCCAGGGACCTAGCTTCGCCTGCTATTAACGCGCGGAAGCCTGGAGGACGAGGGAAGCAACGGACACCATTGTGGTGAATGAGGGGGGGGGGCATGGCGCAGTATAAGGAGGGGAATAAGATCTTTACATTGAGGCAGGGTACAGTACCGTGTTGTGAGGGGAGGGGGGGGGGAATGGTTTTATTGGGAGGGTATAGTGCAGTGTTGTGAGGGGAGACGAGCTTTACAGTGAGGGAGGGTGCAGTGAGCTGCTATAGTGCTGTGTAATTAGGGGGTGACAGGATACAGCGTGGCATGGTGAAGGCACAATGAGGGTAGAGCATATCATCAAGGGGTTGAGGGACAGTGTGGGGGTGGCATCAATGGGTTTGGGGCAGTGTAGGGGGTGGCATCAATGGGGATGAGGGGCAGTGTAGAGGGTGGCATCAAGGGGGATGAGGGGCAGTGTAGAGGGTGGCATCGAGGGATCTGAGGGGCAGTGTAGAGGGTGGCATTGAGGGCCAGTGTAGAGGGTGGCATTGAGGAGGTTGGGGAACAGTGTAGAATCATTAAGGTGGTTGGGGGGCAGGTTAGAGTCATTAAGGTGGTTGGGGACAGGTTAGAGTCATTTAGTGGGTATGGGGCAGGGTAGAGGGTGCCTTCAATGGGGTTGTGAACAGTGTAGAATCATCATCAAGGGGGTTGGGGGCATGGTAGCGTGTGTCATCAAGAGGGTTGGGGGGCTGTGTATAGGGCATGGAGCTAGTATAGTGGTGTAATGAGGGGGGAGTTTAGGAATAGTGTGTGGGGTGCAGTGTTATGAGTACAGGCAGTCCTCAGTTATCCGACACAATGCTTTACTCAAAATGGCGTTGGATAGCGAAACGTTGTAAAGCGAAACACGTTTTCCCATGGGAACACTGTTTAAATGAAAGGTTCCGTTCTTGAAGGCATTTTTAACACTAAAATACACCAAATATTTTACGCAGGCAATAAGATATGGAGCACACACATAAATTATATAGTGTATATACTGTATTATATATAATATAACATAAATAATATATTATATAGTATAATATTATATATACGCTCTTACGACGCTTTGCAGCGTTGTGTATGTGTGTATATATATATATACGTACACATAAACAATGTTGCAAAGCGTCGTAAGAGCGTTGGATAAGCCGTTTTGGCGTTGTAAAAATGAACATAGGTATGCATTGCACAGCGCTGGATAAGCCATTCGTTGTAAAACGAAGCGTTGTAAAACGAGGGCTGCCTGTATAGAAAAGGGATCTGGGTGTTGTAATAAGAATTTGAGAGAGAAGAAAACAGTGTAGCTAGGGTCAGTAAAAGGGGATGGCATTGTGTGGGAATAGAGAGGACAGCACAATGTAATAAGGTTGGGCTAGATAGGGGATGGTAACGATGTAAGGAGGGGGGATAGTGTGGATGGGAACAGTTTAAGAAGGGGGGATACAAAGGAGATGTATTTGTGGGGTGGGGAGCTGACTGCACAATCTTGAAATCAGAGGGGGTGGCTTGGTGTCGTGGGGTGTGTGTTGCAGGTTGTCACAAAGCCGAGATGTGGGAAAAAACTTGGTATAAAGAGAGGGTTGAGCAGAGGTGTCATGAGCAGTATCAGGATGGGACAGAGGGGAATAGTGTAGTAAAAAGGAGCAGTGCATGTGGGGGGCCATACCCTTGAAAATAAGTATAAATTAATATATAGCATTATGTAGTGACTGCTAAATGCTAAATATATTTCTCCTGTCACTTCAGATACAAACCACATCTGATAAGGTTCCTCTGTTCTGTGTTTCTGTGGGTTAGAAGGCAGTACGCAAAATAAATGTGTAGTACTGTACTTGGAAAGAGTACAGTATGTGTGCTGGGACTATTTTAAATTAGAAAGTACTGCAGCGAGATCGGAAGCAAGAAGAGGTGCAGTGCAGCATGTTCATTTTCAGAGATTGTTTAACCACAAGTGTTATCGGCTTCCCTAATTTTATGTTCATTAACAAAAATCATAAACATTATGGTTTAAATATGGAACGCGTGTAAATGCAGAATTACAAGCTTATGTCCCACAATTCAAATCATATAGCAAATAGTTATGGAACACTTTAGGATATCTCTACACGAAATAATTTACAATCTACAGAGATATATATATATATATATATATATATATATATATATATATATATATATATATATATATATATATATATATATATATATATATATATATACACATATTTAAACAAAAAATGCTTACATTTTAGGTCAGTTTGATTTTGCCGTGAGCCATATGAGTTGTAAACGGTATCCAAGTAATCAAACGTGTATGTATTTATACATATGAAACATTGGGTTTCTTTAGACAGGTGAGAGAGAGTAGTGGCATTATGGATTTGGTGGAAGAGCCATTTACCATATATCACTTGTATTTGGCAGATGTCAGACACCTGCATGTTATTTGGTGCAAATAAGACAACATTGGATGATGAGATAAATCCCCAATTGTTTTAAATTTTGTTCATATTGCACTTAACAACTCTGATACTAGTAGAATTAATTTCTTATACATGACTGAAAGGATTCGCCACTTAGGATCATGGGTTCAGCATAGTAAACACCCCAAGAGCGTATGTCAACCTGCTGATTGCTAAACTAATGGTACATTCCGCTTCTACATTTAATAGTGAAAATGAAGTGTTTTGTGATCCAAAGAGGTGAAAATAATACTGCTTTGTGTTACATTTTATATGCTTACCTCACTTTCGGTACAGGTTATCGTGCGATAACTCAATCAGTCTGAGCCACCTGTGCTGAAGCTGGGATATCCTGAAAACCTGACATGTTGTGGGGGGGTGGCTTGATGACCTGGAGTTGAGTACCGCTGCGATAACTCTCACAGCACTTGATAAATGTGCTCCTAAGTACATTAGTCCTGACAATAATGGGTGGAATGAGCTTACAACACCATTTCCAAAACATCCGTTGTGATGTGTCACTGTTCTTTTCATGGTGCATAGCGTTAGTCACGGTGAGAACAGCATAATCATTCCAGACATAAGTAGCCTGAATAGAAATAAACGTAAGCACTTAAAAGCAGGCGGTTGCAAGAAGAGAACAGATAAAATATTGGCAGACAAGTACCTTTTAGGACATCTATTTTGCCCGTAATGAAAACTGAAAACAAATATTGATTTTACAGCAGATACAAATAAAGGGAGGAGCACTGCATTCATCTACATTGGTAAATGTCTTTGTGTCCATATTAATTACCAATAGTGCATCCCCGCCGTTATGACAATTAATATAAACTTAAAGTTTCTTGAGCAATAGCGCAGAGTAAATGAGTACTCCAGTAATAGGTGATAACTGTTTTTTATTTGGACTAACAATTGATATAAGAAGCTTTCAAGAGTTTGTTGTAAGCTTGTCTTATAATATCAATTGTTAGTCCAGATAAAAAAGTGTGTGTGTGTGTATACCGTTCTGTGGCTAATGAAATGCTTTTATCTGTGCAAGCTTTTGAGATACATTGCCCGAAGAATAGATCTCGAAAGCGTGCACAAATAAAAGCATTTTGTCAGCCACAGAACGGTATAAAGTATTTGTTTTTGATCTATCTATATCTAAAAGGACAGAAGAGAGCGCACGGGCCATAGCATAAAAAATACATTAAATGGGAGGGAGGGAAAAAGACTCACTCACAAGGGTAAGTAAAAAGCAGGCAATTGTGAATACAAATATCACCGCCAACTGTACGAGTCCGCGGTGATGACCCTCTCTAAATGCAGACAGCAGCCTGCAGGAACCGGGACACGTCTCCAGCCGCACTCCGGAAACTCCAGACAGCTAAGCTCCAAGTGCGATTCAGCCAGCACCGCGATCCTGCGTGATGACGTTGTGTCGTCGTAACGTCGTTCTTGGACTCCTGACGCATTTCGTCACTGTTAAGAGACTTTTTCAAAGGAGTATGCAAAATAGTTCATGGGCATGTTTATATATACCCCATAGGTAGCCTAGCAAACCATACATTTGGCTGATTGCAGCAATAGCAAAAGTTAAAAAGCTACAGGTTACATGTGATCAGCATACAGAGTAATGGCACAGTGCATCTATCTAAAAAAAACAAACATTGGATATATGTTATGAAAAAATCTATGATATATATTATCTCACATTAACTGAAAACAATAAAACAACAACATATTTACTCTCAATGAACATAAAAAATGTATCACAATTATTTCTACAAAAGTGCAGGGGGGATTAAGGACACTCCATGTACAGTTGTGTGAAAAAGAAAGTACACCCTCTTTAATGAATTCTATGGTTTTACATAGGACATAATGACAATCATCTGCTCCTTAGCAGGTCTTAAAATTAGATAAATACAACCTCAGATGAACAACAACACATGACATGTTACACCGTGTCATGATTTATTTATCGAATTAGATTTGTTTTTAATGTCTAAAATATTGAAATGCCTTTTGAGCGTGATTTTTCTAATACTTCTCTCTAGCTTTTTCATCATCTTGACGGAATGTAAATTTCACTTAATAGGAACTGATAAATTTGACAAGCTGCTACTAAAAAGGTGATTAGTGAGCAAAGAAAAAAGAAAAATAGTAGCGCTATATATATATATATCTAAACCCCGTTATAGCGCGGTCCTCGGGGGCCACCCGATCCGACCGCGCTAGAACCGGGGTCGCGCTATTTTTTTTTTTTTTTAAATGGCCGCCGCGTGTCTGATCGGGAGGGAGTGAGGAGGGAAGGAAGAGGTGGCCGGAAGCCCTACACGTCCCCTAGCAACGGCGAGTCCAGCCGCAACCTGCTCCTTACCTCCCACCACCGGCATCCATTTCCCCCTCCCCCCCAGGCCCCCACACCTACCGGCCCTCCGCGGCATAGCCCACGCAGCCCTCCGAGTCCCAGCCTGCTCCTCACTCACCCTCCTCCCGACACCCCCCCCCTCCTCCTGATGCCAGCTCCGCTCCGATCTCAGCAGCCGACACCAAAGGTAGGGAGGGGGAGTGGGAGGTGTGGTGTAGTGTGCTGTGAGAGTGTGTTGTGAGTGCTGTGAGAGTGTGCTGTGAGAGCTGTGTGATGTGAGAGTGTGCTGCGAGTGTTGTGTGATGTGTGTGTGCGGTGAGGGTGAGTGCGGTGTGTGCAGTGAGAGTGTGTGCAGTGGTGCAGTGAGAGTGTGTGCAGTGGTGCAGTGAGAGTGTGTGCTGTGAGCAGTGTGCAGTGTAGAGTGTGTGCTGGCAGTGTGTGCTGGCAGTGTGTGCTGGCAGTGTGTGCTGGCAGTGTGTGGAGAGTGCAGTGTGCAAAAAAATTTTTTTTAAACGGGAGCCACGTGAAAACCGCGCTATAACGGGGTTCAGCTGTGTATATATATATATATATATTTATATATATATATATATTCAAATACATTGATTAATTTTAAATTATTTATAAATTCAAGATGTGAAAATAGTGTATTAGTGTTTAGTATATACTGTATTAATAAGTGAATATATAAGAACGGGCAATCAATGTAAAAACAAACAATACACACAACATAAACCAGAAAAAACAGTCCCTTTAAATGTCCAATGTATAGAGAACGCTTCAGGTGTAGGGCAGCTTTCAAGGGGATGAAACACATCCAAAAATTAATCTAAAAGAAAAGAAGAGAGAGCACACACAACCTTTACAACCATGTTTATTAATTTAGTTGTATTATACTTACATTGGTCTATTGATGTGTTTTAGCATATTACCAATGCATGATATACATGGAGTGTCCTTAATTCCCCCTGCACTTTTGTAGAAATAATTGTGATACATTTTTTATGTTCATTATTGAGAGTAAATATGTTGTTGTTTTATTGTTTTCAATTAATGTGAGTTAATATATATCATAGCTTTTTTTCATTACACATCCAATGTTTGTTTTTTTTGGATAGATGCACTGTGCCATTACTTTGTATGCTGATCACATGTAACCTTTAGCTTTTTAACTTTTGCTATTGCTGCAATCAGCCAACGATTGAATCAGCGCTATGTATGGGTTGCTAGGCTACCTATGGGGTATATATAAACATGCCCATGAACTATTTTGCATACTCCTTTGAAAAAATTATTATTAAAAAGTCGCTTAACGGTGACGAAATGCGTCAGGAGTCCAAGAACGACGTTACGACGTCATCACGCAGGATCGCGGTGCTGGCTGAATCGCACTTGGAGCTTAGCTGGAAGCCGCGAGATTTGAAATCCTCTGCGGGCAGAGTCTGGAGTTTCCGGAGTGCGGCTGGAGACGTGTCCCGGTTCCTGCAGGCTGCTGTCTGCATTTAGAGAGGATCATCACCGCGGACTCGTACAGTTGGCGGTGATATTTGTATTCACAATTGCCAGATTTTTACTTACCCTTGTGAGTGAGTCTTTTTCCCTCCCTCCTTATTCCCCTCCATTTAATGTATTTTTACGCTATGGCCCGTGCGCTTTCTCTCTTCTTTCCTTTTAGGTTCATTTTTGGATGTGTTTCATCGCTTTGAAAGGCTTGCCCACCACCCCTCTACCTGAAGCGTTCTCTATACATTGGACATTTAAGGGACTGGTTTTTTAATGTTTTATGTGGTGTGTATTGTTTGTTTTTACATAGATTGCACGTTCTTATATATTCACTTAATATTGTATGTACTAAACACTAATACACTATTTTCAGATCTTGAATTTATAAATAATTAATCAATTTATTTCAATTGATGTATTTCATTTATATACTGTATAACTGGCAGTCGTAGCTTCACTTCACTTCATTGAGCTCAACATACATAGATTAAGTATCTGTTACTTTTCCTTGGTACTCCTCTTTTGTTTTTTTTTGCTTTTTAGATTACCCTAATTTAATATGACCTATTTCTATTTGATATGAAACCTCATAAACTGAGCCAGTTCCAAGATATCGGGGTATTGTACTTGTGATTAGTATCCAATTTGTTGACAATATTTTTGTACTTGTGTTATTTATTTGTGACTAAAGAAATGCAATCTGTTTAACTGTATGTGTTAATTCAACATCCAATAACCTTCAAATTACACACAAACAAAATAGACAGGCCGTAAAAGGGGCAGTTAGTTCATACATGGGCCTTATTGCAGAAGTGCAGATTCATCACTTATTATTGATAACAGCGGTTTATTAATCTCGGATGGAATAATGTGGGTCATAGTTATTGTTCCCAACAGTATTATTTTCTTTCTTCTCTCTCTGTAGTGTCTTGTGCAAACGCAAGTGTCCTTTGTGAGTAACACACCATGTCTGGCTCCGTCGGACAGAAAAAAGGCTCCTCAAGGCAACGCAAATGTGGCTTATGCAGATCCAACAGAGAAAAGGAATGTGGACAGTTACTGATGTCAAGTAACCAGAAGGTGGCAGCACATCACAGATGTATGGTTAGTACCACGTAGAAAACCTGTTACCTTGTGAATGGATAACATGACAAAAATAGGATCAGATCCCAGTTCTGCTCTGAATGTTCTTATTACTGTATGGGAGGAGTTTGCTTTTACCTAAAGCCGATACCTACACTGCCTGACTTGTGTAAAACAATCTCCAGCTTTGTTTTTCTTGGGGAAATGATCTGTGTGTATGTATGTATACCTTTTATTTATATATTACCATTAATGTACATGGCGCTTCAGAGCAGTAATACACGTGACATAATATAAATAACAAATAACACAATGGGAATAAGCACTTCAGACATAAAAGTAACATTAGGAAAATGAGTCCCTGCCCCGAAGAGCTTACAATCTAATTGAAGATATATCTTCTCTTTGTCTTAGTTGCCTAAATGTAGGTCATCAGATATTTAAAAGATCGCGAGTATTCCAGCTGCTTACATAAATACAAATGCTGTAAACTGCCGGTTCTGAGAGTATAAGTTCTGAAGATGTGGCTATTTTTATCAGTAAGAATCACAACAAATACTTTTTTGTTCTTCAGCTATTTTCATCAGCTCTGGTATCATCACAATCTGACAGCGAAAATCTTGGCGGATTTTCAATAGAAGATATACAAAAGGAACTGAAAAGAGGCAGAAAATTGGTAAGTTCCTGCTTCTGATTACCTATTCTCATAAGGAGCATTATTATTTGTTTTAAGGACAACGTGCGTGTATACAATCTTATTTATTTCTTTTCCCCATGAACATTTTTATTGCGAAAATACTAGGGTGGGGAGGGTGTGTGTACAAAATAAGAGGGGGAAAGGTGGTACATCATGTCAAACCATCCTTAGCAGATAAGGGAGGGTGTTGCAGGGGGAACACTGTAAATACAATCCATATATATACATTTACAGCTGAGCAATAACACTCTTGATAAATACAATTATGTTGGATTCTTCCTGGAGTCAGCCTACGTCACAAAGTCACTCTCTGGTTTGTGTCTTTAGACACACTTTTTTTATTCCCATTTAATCTAAGTGGAAACATATATCACAATTCTTCAAAAAGCCCTTAATAAAAAATTGACCATATCAAGAAAGTGATACAAAAAAAATACACTTTTTAAACGAGTGTATGATGGATTGTGCTGCACTTACCGTTACTGACTATTTTGGTAACGTATGTTGCATGTATCATCATATGAATGTGCCTTTCTTTTGTCCTCCTGTAGATGTGCTCACTATGCCATTGTCCAGGGGCCACCATTGGTTGCGATGTGAAAAAATGCCACAGGTCTTATCATTACCACTGCGCTCTGCACGACAAAGCTAAAATAAAAGAAAACCCGTCTCAAGGAATGTACACGTAAGGACATTCTAATTCCCTTTCAATCTTTGTAGAGCTTGAACGATGAGTGGAATATGGGTTTATCAGCTATATAAACTGGAGCTAGGTCAAGGCGCTCCTTTGCCAATCGTCCGAGAATAAATCTCTGACAATGTGTTCCGCGTGTGTACTGGTATTCCCATTGTCAATCCAAGAGAGAGATTTGGTATTATGCTCCATACTTACATATGTTTTACAGATGTCTACTCCTCGGCTAGATTAAATAATAGCTACTAACCTTGGTTGAAGGCCACAGAGATTTGGAAGCTATGAATAAAATAGTTTAGGCCGGGGGTAAGGCTGTTTTTGTCGTACGTGACAATGTTGACCTTTTTTTTCTTGCTTTGCTTATGTAGAAATGCTATATTACCAGGGGTGGCCAACTCCAGTCCTCAAGGGCTAACAACAGATCATGTTTTCAGGATATCCCTGCTTCAGCACAAATAGTTCGACTGAGCCACTGATTGAGCCATCTGTGCTGATGCAGGGATATCCTGGAAATATGACCTGTTGGTAGCCCTTGAGGGACTGGAGTTCACCACCTCTGGTATAAACTGTATTATATGTGTGAAGAAGGTTTGAATACTGTCCTGGATGTGACTTATGATATTTCTTTAGTGATGAAGAATTTAGCGATTTTGAGTGTTCAGAGATGAGAATTATAAAGTCCTCTTGTGTGGTGCAAAATATCCCTGCATGTTCAGGCAAAAAAATAAATACTCTGATATTTAAAGTGCCAGTTTAATTATCAATCACGTTATGTTGCAATTTTGTCTCTTATAGGATTGTCTGCCGAAAGCATAAGCAACATACGCGCAACTCAGAAGGTAAATCTTTAACTTACATGTTTTTTTTAGCAGATTTCTGCTTTAAGAGGAATACAATTAGGAAAGGTTACCTTTCCATCTCATCGTTCTGAACGGGGTAAATGTTGATGTGAAATAAGTCTTTATTTTCTGAAACTTCAAAACTTACATGCAATTAAGATTACATTAAACTCAACATTTTGTTTCAATATTGTCGATGTGATTTGGGCTCCATATTTTCCACTGGAATTGTATGTTTTGGTTCTTGCCAATGTATGTGCCACTCTCCAGAGCTTTGTTCTTAAAGATAGACTACATGTACTTAATAAACCGATTAATAAACCTCCTTGCTTCTGAATTGTGACCAGACCCTTGGCTTATCCCAAAAGTGCACAATGACCTGATTTTGGCCATCCTGCTTTCCAGGTATCCCGTTCATGATACCATATTAAATAAAAGCTATTTTGTCACCAACGCTATTTAACATTGAAAAAAAACAAATTATACTGTACCGCGCTCACTGTTGGCTTACGTTCAATCAGATGAGTTAGAAGAAGGCTTTGGTCGTCATGAGCTGGAGCCGTCCCCACACCGCGGCAGAGGAAGGGGATCGAGGGGGAAATCGCGTACCACAAATTCCAGGGGGCAACCTGACGACAGCAGGGTGACATCTTCACTTTGCACAGAAGAAACAGAAAGCTGTTCCGTTGTGAGTTGTTTTTCCTTCTATTGAAACTTGAAATGATTTGGGCTTTTTTAAATAGGTGCCGCAATTTTGCAGCGTTCTGAAAACACTGTGAAGCGTTCCCCGATACCCGGAGTGTTCGGGTAGCTACACAAAGTGGAACCGGTTTTTATTTTCCTGTTTGGCACTTAAACAGATGTAAAGATAAAGTATGTTCAGCAACAGAACCATTTATTGGCTCTTCCAGGGATGGTTGGAAGGAGTATCCTGCAGCAGATTAGGGTGTGCCAGGGTGCAAAGTAACAGCCAATAATCCACATTTTGTGCCAGCCTCCTAGTTCTGTCTGGCCAAAAACAGCTGCACCACAACTAAAAAATGTCCTCCTGGCTCCATCAAGAGCGTCTCATTTCCTATAGTGGATGCGCAGCGATGATCGGTCAGTCACCGATGCGGTCTGCCGGTGCGCGCCCCATAATCTCTTGCCACGAGCCATGCCGTGACAGGCTGTGGGCGAGCTGTGTTTCCTTATTACAAATAGGCAGCCTTGGTTTAAACCGTACATAGCCAGGTGTTTGTGTTCTGGGTTTCCTCTGTTCAAAGCAAAGGTGCATATGTCCAATAACACTCTGCTGCCCAGAGGGGCATTGCATGGTCAAATGACACCGTTCAACCGTTTACTAAAGAAATGTAAAAAATTAAAACATAAGGAATGCGTGAAAAATAACTGAAATCAGCAAATGCCGACAAATATTAACATTTTGGGAGAGGAAACTGTACACCTGCAATAACTTGGAGGGCACCGCCCCCAAAAAACAATATTTCACACCCTGTGTGCAGTAAGTTGCAAGCCTGACATACGTTTGCATTGTTACCTGATCTGTATTACCGCATTAGTGTTGAATCTGTTTTTTGGGGAGCACTTGTTAATGTTAGAATTAAATTGTAAGCTCTTTGGGGCAGGGACACCTTTTTATCTCTAGCGCTTATTCCCATTATGTCCCCTATTACGTTATCACGTGTATTATTGCGATAATGCCTTATGTAAATGAATGGTGAAATGAAACCATTGCTTTATTCAGCCCATCACTTTTAAATAATGCAGAAAACCACAAAAATAAAGTGGCTATCCCTTTGTAAGGGCTAACTCACGTTCCCAGTCCCTATCTGCAGGGCTGCGAGGATATGCCTCTTACCAACCTATGACCCCAAAGTCTAAAGAGGTACCTGTAAGCAGGGGCTCTTTGTGTCAGGCTCTGAGTCTGGGTTTGGGTCGGTGTCCGTTGAGGGGCTAGCCTCTGGTGGGTTCCAGGGTTCGCTGCACCCTGGAATAGCGTTCTGGTCCCTGGTGTCTTGCTGGCAGCACACAGTCCTTCCTTGTGCTCAAGAGTCTCTCTCCTGCAGGTTCAGCAGGAGGCTTTTCTACATGTCTGATTAGCCAGGTGGTTCATTGACTTTGGCTACAATTAACCAGATCCCTGCTGGATTCCTCAGACCACTACAGGCTTTCTATTGCAGCCTTCTTTAGACAGGGATAAGTCCCTGTTACACCGACATAATTATATTTGATGCCTACACTTTCAAAATGCTCTTACTCAGAGAGGATAGTACCATGTTACCCCGTAGAATGGACACTCCAAGAAAACATGCTTTGATTAAATATGATGCCCCAGCGAGTTCTACACACTTCCTTCATAGATATACAACTCTGTAGGGTTAACATTACAATGTTCGGTAACTCCCAGACTGAAAGACGCAGTTGATGTTCTAGTTCTTTAAATGCATGTGTACTGTAAAGGCGCACTGAGCAGCCAACTCGCTGCCTGTCGTCTCACCGCGAAGGTAACCCCCTAACCGTAACCCACAACCTCTAAAGTTTTTAGTCCTGGCCTTAACCCAGGGGTTCTCAACTCCAGTCCTCAAGACCCCCCCCCCAACCGGCCAGATTTTGAGGATATCCCTGCTTCACCACAGGGGCTCAGTCTTTGATTGAACCACCTGTTCTGAAGTAGGGATATCCTTTAAAACCTGACCTGTTGGGGGGTCTTAAGGACTGGAGTTGAGAACCACCTTAACCCATAATGCTAACGCTAATCTTCACCCTAAAAACCTTAACCTCACCCTATAATCCATAATCTGAGCCTTTACCCTAAAATCCCTCACTTAACACCTTACCACTTGCCCTAAAAAGATTAACCCCTTACCCTAAAACCCCTAAAGTTAACACCTTAATAACTTACCTTAGCGGCAAGACGGGTGGCGGTGAGCTGGCTGCGGATGGCCGGTCGGCGGCGAGTTTGCTGCGGCAAGTTGTCCTATTTCGGCATGGATTGGAATACAGTTGCCTGATAGCCGCTGGCTTGGAAGTTCCTGCACCAGACTTGCATCTAACAGTTGTTTTTTTTTTTTTTCAGAGGGACAGGTCCCCACACAGAAGCAGTCCGAGTGACACACGGCCTAAATGTGGGTTCTGTCATGCGGGCGATGAAGAGAATGAAACACGAGGCAAGCTCCATGTATTTAATGCAAAAAAGGCAGCTGCTCATTACAAATGCATGGTACATATTTCTTTTTCAAATGTTAGTCATTAAGTGGTGTCTCTAATGGCAACACAAGATAATGTTATATTGCAGAATTGGAAAATGCAAGTAATTATCTCTTCCTTTTTTCATATTATAGTAGATGAGGTTGAAAAAGGACATCAAGTTCAACCTATGCTAAATTTAGACGACAGATACTTATCCTATATTTGTATTTGCCATTATTCCTCTGGATCAAAATACTGTCATTAGATTTCACCCTGGATCAACATCCTTCCCATGTTTACTTATTTGTTATATCCCTGTATACCTTTCTAACAAGATGTCTGACCTTTTATTGAAGATATCTATTGAATCTGCCATCAGTCTCCATGGGTAATGAATTCCACATTTTTAAAGAACCCTTTTCTTTGTTGCTGGTGAAATCTCCTTTCTTCAAACCTTACAGGATAACCCTGTGTCCTTTGTACTGCCCTTGGGATGAATAGTTCTTTTGAAAGCTCTCTTGTATTGTCCCTGAATATATTTGTATATAGTTATCATATCCCCTCTTAGACGCCTCTTTTCTAATGCAAACAAATCTAATTTAGCTAGCCTCTCCTCATACATTAGATTGTCCATCCCTTTTATTAATTTGATGGCTCTTCTCTGCACACACTCTAGTTCCATAATGTCTTTTTTAAGGTGTGGTGCCCAAAACTGTGCTCCCTATTCCAGTTTTGTTCTTACTAAGGATTTATACAGTGGCGTCATTATATTTACTTCCTTTCCATCCATACCCCGTTGAATGCAAGATGAGATATTATTTGCGTCTGCAGCTACTTTCAAATACTTTCAATATTCTGCCTGACATTCAAATACTTTCAATATTCTGCCTGACATTCAAATACTTTCAAAGTTGTTTATTAGTGAGGGAAATAGCTGAAAATGTTAGTTTTAAAGCAGCAGCCTGTCCTGATCGTCGTAATTCTTTCACATTTGTAAAAGGAAGAAAAAAAATTAGATTATTGCTCTTTCTAAAGTTGTTTTTATTTGTACAATCTGATGCTTTTCTTCAGGAGATATAAGCGTTTAAGGTATTGTGTTCTGGAGCCCATTGCAGTCTTCACCAGGAGTTGTCAACTCCAGCCCTCAAGGGCCACCAACGGGTCAGGCTTTCAGGATATCCTTGCTTCAGCACAGGCGGCTCAATCAGTGGCTCAGCTAATGACTGAGCCACCTGTGCTGAAGCAGGGATATCCTGAGAACCTGACCCGTTGGTGGCCCTTGAGGACTGGAGTTGCCTCTACCCGGTCTAGAAGCTAGAGATTAGGAAAATCATATTTGTTAACGTTAGAAAAACATTTAGAAAAAGAGAGCAGGACATGCTCAGGAGACAAGATACTAACATTACAGAATATATGTTAAATTCATATAGGCCTCTCAGGGTGGAGGGGGGGGGGGGGGGAGTTGCTGCTTGAAGAGCAGCAGAGCCAGTGACGCAGCTTTCTGAAACCATTTTTCGATTCCATTTGACAGCTTTTCTCCTCCGGCACGGTTCAGCTCACAACAACATCAAGGGCAGAATTTGGAGACTTCGACATCAAAACTGTGATTCAAGAAATGAAGCGTGGGAAGCGAATGGTATACACTTTGTGAGGGTTTTTGTTGACCTTTTTCTTGCAGTGTTATTTTACGCTCTTCTTTTCCAGGTGGGAAACACCGCTCAGGGGCTTATTTTATTTCCCCTGTTTATCCTGACCACTGATGTAAATCCACTCATTTGTTTTAACAAACATTGCTTGACTAGGGGTGGCCACCTCCCAGCCCTCAAGGGCCACCAACCGGTCAGGTTTTCAGGATATCCCTGCTTCAGCACATGTGGCCCAGTCTTTGACTGAGCCACGGATTGAGCCACCTGTGCTGAAGCAGAGATGTCCTTTAAAACCTGGCCTGTTGATAGTCCTTGAGGGCTGGAGTTGGCCACCCGTGTCCTAGACCCGAAAACATAATGTAAAAATGACATGCAAGGGTTAAAAGGCCAAGTATTTTGTTTTCTTCATTATAATACAACTCGGGTGTATGTTGCGGAGTGAGACGGCACCTTTTAGTTAATATATTAAAGCAGCAGGCGCGCCAATTTCCATTTGCATTGTATTGTTTTTACTTACTTTGGAGTTCTTCTTGCCCTTTCCAACTCCCTTTCATCCCCCTTCCCCCCCCCCCTCAATCTGATGCTTCATTAAGGAGATCTAAGCATTTAAAATGTTAAGTGCCCGGGAGGTTAAAATGGAGTTCTCCTCAATTGCCGTCTAAAGTCATGCTAACCTTGTTTAGACATGAAGAAAATCAGGCTTTTAAACACTAGAATAACTTTATTTTTTTAAATTAAAGCGGACCAGCAAGACTCTAACATTAAGTTAGACTCGCATGGGCTTCTGGGAGGAGATCACTGCTGTAATAGCTTCGGTATATTGTTCATTTTCTTCTTTTCCCCATTACAGAAGTGTACACTTTGCTGTCTTCTCGGCGCAACCATTGGATGTGAAATTAAAGCCTGTGTGAAGACCTATCATTATCACTGTGGCGTACAAGACAAAGCTAAATATATTGAAAACATGTCACGAGGCATATACAAGTAAGAATCCTTTCACATGTTCAAGAATGTATATACATCTGAGCGTATTTTCATCACTTCCTATGCAGAAAGGAGTCATTCAGGGAAGACCAATAAACAAATAAAACCTACAGCCATCATCCGGTGAAAAACGTTGTAGGGAGTGTCCGACCATGGACTGAAATGTAGTTTTAATGGAGCAATCCTAGTGCTTTTTTAATTATTATTTATTTTTTACACCGGATTGGAGCAGGGGGTCTCTGGAGCTGAACCCCATTCATTTCAGCTCTAGGGTCCCCCTGATTCCAGAGAGGGGGTTACTTGTATCCCTCTACTTTTTTAAAGCTCCCACATCACGTGGGCCGCACCGGATGACGTCACGGATTCCTATTGGCCCGCAAGGTGCTGGGGAGCTTTGAAAAGCGGCCATAATGAGAACCCTGCTACCCAGCCGGAGCTGCTACTGGCACCCCCTACTGAAGTATGAAGCAGGGGGTCCTCAAATATAAAGTCCCCAGCGCTATAAGTCCAAGATACCGTGACCTTAAAGGAAGTCTCTGATCTTTCAAGATGGTAGTTGGGCTTGATAAAGATGTTTCAGATGGGACGGTGTCTTTGATGTAGATGATTACACCTTCTGAAATATAGATGACAGACACACCTGATTGCGCAGCGTATTTCTACAATCAGATCCCTATCTAAGATAATACAGAATCTTACTCACATGAGTTATGTCTGTAAGTTCATTGGAGAGAATCTGTGGTGGCTCCCCTTCTCCTCTGTTCCTCTCACGAACCCCCGTGTGGAGACAGCTTACTGGGATCAATCACAGTCCTCAATGACGTCAGGGATAGTTCCGTTGCGACACCCCCACCGACGTGAGATAAGATGGGCACAATATGGTGTAGTATGCAATTACTTTATTGGGCTAAACAATTAAACAATGCTTAAAATACACTCACATGGTGCAATGTGGATGATACTCCGCGCTAATGCCGTCCGCAGCTTGCAATTCCTTCCAACACAGCGGGGAGGTATACTGCACACGGACACGCTGTCGACTCGGCGTGTGACGTCAGTGATACAGGAAACCCTCCTCGTGTCAGGACTACAGGTGCTGCGATGGCTCAATTCACTCCCTGGGAGGAGGAGCCTAGTGAATTGAGCCATCGCAGCACCTGTAGTCCTGACACGAGGAGGGTTTCCTGTATCACTGACGTCACACGCCGAGTCGACAGCGTGTCCGTGTGCAGTATACCTCCCCGCTGTGTTGGAAGGAATTGCAAGCTGCGGACGGCATTAGCGCGGAGTATCATCCACATTGCACCATGTGAGTGTATTTTAAGCATTGTTTAATTGTTTAGCCCAATAAAGTAATTGCATACTACACCATATTGTGCCCATCTTATCTCACGTCGGTGGGGGTGTCGCAACGGAACTATCCCTGACGTCATTGAGGACTGTGATTGATCCCAGTAAGCTGTCTCCACACGGGGGTTCGTGAGAGGAACAGAGGAGAAGGGGAGCCACCACAGATTCTCTCCAATGAACTTACAGACATAACTCATGTGAGTAAGATTCTGTATTATCTTAGATAGGGATCTGATTGTAGAAATACGCTGCGCAATCAGGTGTGTCTGTCATCTATATTTCAGAAGGTGTAATCATCTACATCAAAGACACCGTCCCATCTGAAACATCTTTATCAAGCCCAACTACCATCTTGAAAGATCAGAGACTTCCTTTAAGGTCACGGTATCTTGGACTTATAGCGCTGGGGACTTTATATTTGTTTGTGCACTTTTGTTACCAGGTTTGGAATAGCCTGTCATATTGTCACCAAGCTGCTTATGTTATAGATTTTGTTCTCACTTTGATGTTCACAACGACACATATTGTTTAGCACATTATCGTTAGCACATATCAATTTGTTTTAGTGTAGGTTAGCGCTTTTTGGAGGGGTTATTTTCTTTGTTTTGTTTGTTTAGGGGGTCCTCAAAGCTGAAATGAATGGGGTTCAGCTCTGGAGACCCCTTGCTTCAATCCGGTGCAAAAAAAATAAAGCGCTTGCATTTCTGCCGTCTTTTGGTCTAGCATTATACGACAAACCCAGCTAGCGAAGTGTTGAGTAGACACCGGGGTGGGGGTTTACAGTATATTTGTCTCTGCTCTTAAATTCGAGAAAACCTGTCAGAATGTAATTTGAAAATAAGACACTGGAAAAAAAATAAAAAATGGGGGAATCCGTTTTTCTTTTCTTTGTGTTCACTTTAAAAAAAAAAAATGTTTCAAAGCATATTATGTGGTTTTGTCTTACTCAGACTTTATTGCAAAAATCACAGTGGGAACGATGAACGAGACGAGGAGGATGAAGAACGCGAGAGCAAAAGCAAGGGGAACACAACCGTCGGCCCCTGTGCTGGCGTCCAGCAGCAGGTCAATGGAAACTAAACGTTTGTAGCTATTCTGCAAGGGTCGCACCATGAGCCTGGGAATACTTCATACCGATGTGTGAAGGGGAAAGGCAGGAAGATTGTCAAGTTCGAAGATAAAAGGGCATTTTATCTAGAATTGGGGGAAAAGGACTGCAGGGCAATGGGAAAGATGTCTTTTTTTTGGGGAGGGGGTCTCCAACTGTTAATTGGTAATTTTGTAAGTATCATGTGGGCAACCTTTGGCTAATGAAATTCTTTAATCCAGCCCTTTCTCCCCCCCCCCCCCCCCCCTCCATCGTAACAGTTTTTTTTTATGTTTATGTATGTAAGTTCAAGAGGAGGGAGAAGGTAGTCACTTAAACATTTCCTTTTCCCTTCATTATTTTCTGATTTTCTTCATCTTCCCCCCCCCAAAGTGGTTGGTCGCGATTTTTTTGTTGTTTTGTTTCATAGCCCCACACTATCTCGTTTGTAAATGAAACCGCCTAAAATGTTCCTGTTTATGTGATTTTGTGAATGAGTGACCTATTTTACATGTCAGTATTTCTATGTTTTTAGTTCAGCAATGTTGTCCACTTGAGTTTACTACACAATATTTATACATTGTGTATAATGTCAGAATTCAAGACTGGTTTTCAAATGAATGGCAACTTTTTATTTTTTTTGTTTCTAGTTCCAGGCAGAATAAATTCCAAAATTTGGAGTTTTAAATAGGTCTACATTGGTATCATTTGCAAATAATCTGAAAGCTTGCAGGGCAGTGTTTAGTGCAGTGGTCCTGATAGAACACACTGCTGTTTGTTTGTCTGATTAATGCCTATTCCGGGAGTCTTACCTTACACCAGGAGTGGGCAACTCGAGTCCTCAAGGGCCATCAGAATACAAAGATATGCAAAAAGTAACAGAGCACTACTGATAGCACCCAACATTTGATAAAATAATCATGAGAAGGAAAGTGCGGTTTCCATAAAAAATTGATTTAATGGTCACAAGATAAAAAATAGCAATAGCGTTGCCCTACCAACGCGTTTCACACTAAAAGAAGCGCTTTCTCCCCTTGAGGACTGGAGTTGCCCACCCCTGACTTGCAGCATATTGGGCTATGAGTGGGCACGGCAGCTTGGAGCTGGGAGTTGTGCCAAAGGGCTTGTGCTCTGTTTTTCGTCTATTGTAAATGTAATATATCTTCTGAATGCACTTTGGGCTTCTACCAAACTGTGACCGAAACCTTGTTATCGTAGCATCTTCCTAAAGCTGGCAGCCTTCGATGTTTTATTCAGGGTGTATGTGCATTCCTGTTCCACGAATGGTGAAATAGAAATGCAGTCATCAGGATGGCAATCTCTGAATGAGTTTCCAATTATCTTAAAGGTGCAGTTCTCCCTACTCCATTTCCCCTCCCCCTTTTTTAATATATGTATATGCATATATGTATATGTACATATACATACATAAAAAGTATACCAGCGCTCAAATTAGAATGGTGAATTAAAGAAGTAGTAGAGTGGATAATGAATGCAGAACGCAAAATAGATCATTAATACAATGCATTAATTAAAGGAAAAATGCAGCTCTAATCAGGATAAACCTAATCCATATTGACATATAAACAAAAGAAACGAGTGCAAATGACCAATAGCAAATATAAACAATTTAATAAAACAAGACAAATAATGCCCATAAATTGATCAACCAATTTGAGATAACAAATAAAAACATATACAAAACGTGTGTGTGTGTGTGAGTGTGTGTTTGTGTGTGTGTTTGTGTGTGTGTTTGTGTGTGTGTGTGTGTACAACAATGATTTAAAAAACAGTAAGGCCTATCATAAGCTGCAACTCAGTTGAGGAGGATGTTAAAAAAACAAGGAAACACAATTGTGGAGGGACTAACTATTTTAGACGAGAATAGACAGGAGATGCATGAATTACTAAATCACCAATGAGAGTCCAGAGGTAGTGAGGTCTAGCCAAGTACATAGATACATAGTACAAGAAAGCTGATTTCTGGCACTCCGCCCAGACAAGTAGCTGGTTACCTCACTTCAACAACTCCCCGAGATGGCGCATCAGACCGGGATCCACGGATTTTTGTACTACTATAAATTTCATACATCTGGCCACTTCTTGGACACAACCCTGATGAAGGCAGAACATTGTCTGACGAAACGTGTAGGGCATATGTCATCATGCTAGTACTTATCAGCTGTCTTAGAGGATTTCCTGCCACAGGCACTGAGGGATGGGAGAAGTGAGAGAGCACCGAGGTCTGGCGCTATATTCTATCTCGCCAGCGGAGTTGAAGTGAGGTAACCTGCTACTTGTCTGGGCGGAATGCTAGAGAATCTGCTTTCTTTTCACGAAGGAGTATCCGGTCCTTGCTTAGTGAAAGTACGCTGACGGATCGGGGTTTGGCTGTGCAGCTTTCCCCTTCCCCCATCTCCATCAGGACTATCACCATGTTGAGTGAACACACTATCACCATTCTGGATCGGCACAATTGTGGTTTGCCTGGATTACATGTTGGAGGCTCAGCTGACAGATTTTTGCTGTTATCACTCGCATGTACGAATTGGTGAGATCAAACTGAGTTTTCTCACATATACTATCTATGTACTGGACTAGACCTCTCATTGGTGATTTAGCAATTCAGGCAACACCGGTTTAGTCTCCCCTAATATAGTTAGTCCCTCCACAATTGTGTGTTCTTGTTTTTTTTTATCATCCTCAATTGAGTTGCAGCTTATGATAGACCTTACTGTTTTTTTAATCTGTGTGTGTGTGTGTGTGTGTGTGTTGTGTGTGTGTGTGTGTGTGTATTTTTGTTATCTCAAATTGGTTTATCAATTTAGGGGCATTATTTGTCTTGTTTTATTAAATTGTTTATATTTATACTGATCATTTGCACTCTTTTCTTTTGTATGTATAAATAAATATACATATATGTATATACTGTGTGTGTGTATTTATTTTTATTTATATAAATATAAGGTATATATACATACATACATACAGGAAAAGCAAAATTGAGGTTTAAATCTCCCGTGTAACACAGGCCAATAGGAAGCTGCGATGTCATCCGTTGCCACTTCCTATTGGCCTGCGTGACACGGACTATTTAAAGCACCATTGGGTAGCGGTGGCACTTTCTCCGGTATGTATTTTGGGAACCAGAGGGTCTCCGGATCTGAAATTGGGGAAGGGTGCGGGGAACCAGGGACAACTGCTCCTTTTAAATGAACACTCCACATAGATATATTTTTTCTCTAGAAGCTGCACAAGGGGCGGGCAACTCAAGTCTTCTAGGGCCACCAACAGGTCAGGTTTTCAGGATATCCCGCTTCTGCACAGGTAGCTCAGTCTTTGACTGAGCCACTGATTGAGCCACCTGTGCTGAGCAGGGATACCCTGAACACTTGACCTGTTTGTGGCCCTTGAGGACTGGAGTATCCCACCCCTGAGCTGCACCTGGTTTTTACCATGTTGTACTGAATGGGTAAAGGATGGCCATTTTTGTATTTCTTTCAAAATAACTAGTAATCCCCAAGTAATCCACATCCCTGCGTATCTTCATTGTTATAGCTATAGTTATGCTGGAAAGTAGTTTCATTCATTTCAAACTGTAGACACGGCCTTTGCAAATTACTATCATTAACATTTGTTTATCAAACATCACTGTTCTGTTCATAGCTATGAACAGATATTGTCATAACACAGCAGTGCACAAACTGGGGGGGCGCTAGATTTTCTGGGGGGCGTGGCAGTTATAGAGGTCCTTCGCTCTCCCCCCAGGCATCTAAATTAGATGCCGAGGCCTCTATAACACACTTACGTTCCCGCGACGCGTCGTCATGGTAACCCGTGTCAAATGATGCCGTGACGTCACATGACCACGCTAGTTATTTGACGCTTGGGCCGAGCAGGAAAGGGGGGTAGCGGCGAGGCGCCAAGGAGAGCAGGCATGGGTGCACACAAGGAAAAGTTTGCGCACCCCTGTGACATAACACATACGCTCAGGTGGCATCATCTTAGTTTGCCCTCTTGCTGTATTGAAGAATAAAATAAATATTTGTAAGTTATGAGATAATAATGATATTATTTCATATAGCGCTTTTCTCCCAATGGGACTCAAAGCGCATTACAATTACAGTATAGAGCACAGTACGCAGCACATGGGATTGTTACAGACACAGTCCCTGCCCAGATGAGCTTACAATCTATGTTTTTGGTGTCTGAGGCACAGGGAGATAGTGACTTGCCCAAGGTTACAAAGAGATGACACTGAGAATCGAACCTGGTTCCTATAATACAAACTCAATGTCCTTGTTATCAGTCGGCGCCTTTACTGAGCCACTCCTCCCTGATACACATCAGTTTTTCCTCCATGGTCCGATATCTGCAGTCTGTGTTTTGAATGCACAGAAAAACTAAAAAACCCTTTTCCTGTGTCTTAAATAGGAACTCAAGCAAACTAAATGAACGAGCTGCCCCCGAACATGCCATTGGATGGCGTTCTGCCATGGTGTCTTGTGATATATTGCAAGATGCTAAGCAAACACTAACAATCACAAACTTGAAATACGATTCCAGAGTTTCGGTGTCACATGGGTTTGTGGCATGGGCAAAACCTGTGCCAGTATTCTGTCTCCTTATCCAAATGAGTCAGAGAATGTGACACGTGTTGAGTGTCACGGAGACATGCCAGAAAAGGGTGTCCACTTTTATACAAAGAAAAACATACATTTCCTGCTTTTTAATTGAATGATATAACTAGGCATCTTTACATGTTATATGCTGTGCCCTTGCCAGGTTGGAAAAGGTAGTAACTGACTTTAAAACAAAGTTTAAATATTCCTGCACACACGGGGAGGAGTATAGCATATTTCTGTAGTGAATAGCGTCGCTTTATGGAAGGCATTCTGATTCCCGCTATTTACGGAACTAGCGGCGGCTGTGGTCGCATGATGCAGCTGTTGTACTTCCTGACGTTCTCTTATTGCTAGTTGAGAAGAGAAGGGAAGCACGGAGTGTCCTACTATATATAACAGGAGTGGCCAACTGCAGTCCTCAAGGGCCACCAACAGGTCAGGTTTTCTGTTGATGGCCCTTGAAGACTGTAGTTGGCCCACCCCTGTATTACAGTAATAATTTAGGGTGTCCATCACTGATCGGTGATCTCACAGAGCTTCCACTGATCTTGATACTTGTGTAAAAGTGTCTGTGTGTAACAGCTTCTATAGGAATAGATTAACAGTTGCTTTGAACCCATAAATTATATCCCAAGTGATCTCTAAAATGGGAAGAGATGAGGTCTAATCGGCAACAACGAAATCACCATAGAATTTTCCACGGTAAAGAGTGAATCGTTTTTAAACCACATTGAGAGTTAACATTCTTCACATATCATTCCCCGTCAAAGGTAATTTTTCTTTGCCCTGTCAAACGTAAACCTTTTTTATCTTTTATTTTTATTTAATTAGAAAAAAAAAAAAATGTTTAAATTGGCTATCTCTTTTTTTTTTTTTTTTTTTTTAACTTTAGTTTGTGGAACTGCAACACAGTTGAAAAATCCCCAATAATGTAATGGGTAATATCGCTAAATTTGACATCCATCTTCCTGTTCTCAGCACTTTTCCTCCGGCAAGGAGAATGCCAAATGGCTGCCTTGGTGACTACATTAGTGAGAATATGGTCCAACACTCCTCTAACCCCTCAGAGCTGGAGGCCTTCGCAATGCAATGTGTTGCTGAAACCTCTGAAGTGTTTTAACTGTTCACAACCAGGATGTAAATGTAACTAACGTTATGAATGAAAAATGTTCAATTTTGTTACAAGCCTCTACTTCATAATATATTGTACTGTCTTATTTGTTATGTCATGTATGCAAAGTGCCTTACAATGTAAATAATTGTATTTGTATATTCATGACGAGCATCTTAAGGATAGTGACTGTTGATGTTTAGTAAACCTGTACCTCCGTGTATTTACTGTATCTGTCTGTAATTGTACTTTTACTAGTTAGGCATGAACAACTTATTTATACTAGGTATGTAACATTTACATGCGTTTATTTCAATTCTGCCATTGTTTTATAAATGTATATCATGTAAGCTTTACTAGTAATTGCTAAAGCTCTGGGTTCTGGAACATTTGCTGTTTACACAGAAATGTTTAAAAGTTGTAACTGAATTTGTTTTAATGGTAAAAGTAGGTATGCTGGTGACATTCATGGCCAATGTTAAATTGTCACGTTTTCCATTGCTCTACTGCTTTTAAAACTCTTATGGTAATGAAAACACATTTTTTTCTATTAAAATGGCTACAAAAAGTTTTACAATTTGTGTTAACTGAACAAAAAGGTACAAAAATAACATTCCCTCCCCAGTCTGCCTAAAATACACTATTGTGGTTTTTATGAATATTTAATTGACACTTAATATAAATATATTTGACCCACATATTGCCGGCTGGTGTATTGGTTATAGAACAAAAGACAAAAATACCCAATGCTTCATCCAATGTGACAAAATACATAGTTAAATTCTTCATTGTTCGTAACTTGACGAGTAAGGCTAGGTCTCCGGTGGTGACGGCGGCGTGTGTGTGCTGCGCACCAATCACTCGCCTCAATAGTGGCAGGCCCCAGTGTCGTCTTGCGTGTTGGCTCACGCAGTGCTGTGGCGCGTCAGCCAGCAGGGGATACAACACGATTGTGTTCCCGTGCGGCAACGCGGTCACGTGGTGCGCTGGGAGCCAATACGAGGGCAGATAGCTCGGAGCAATGGGAGCGCAGCTACTGTTGACCAATGGCTGCGCTTTCTCCCCCTCCCCCTCCCCCCCCCCCTGTTTTGGCCACGCTCCCGCGCCTCCCATCGCTCCTTGCAGATCGCGGTTTTAAGCTGTGCACGTGCTGCCAGGACACCCGGTGCGCTTTCAGCAGCCTCCACCGGTGACTTGGCCTAAGGGTCATTTAGTTAAACTCAAAGCGTTATAAGCCTGCAGCCACTTCGCGGCATGACCAGTATGCAGGTCCTAACACTACCTGTGAGAATTCTCATTTACCTCTGCAGTGGAGGGAGAAGGGTCTCAGTGGACCTGTCCTGCACTGGTACAAAGAAACTGCTTCTTAAAAAGACTTACGACTGTGTTCAGTATTGGTTATAGTGCTGATTCAATTCACATATTTTCGAGTGCGGTCTGGACCAGCTACTGTTAATGTGATCTTGGCCAGTTCATGTTATCTTACTACGGCCCATATTCACTAAAGGGTGCTAAGCTTAACATTTAAACTCCTGTTCATTTGAATAGTGGTTAGGGCCATGCTACACTGTAGCACCTGTTATTAGATACGGGCCAATGCCTTTACAAAATATTGTGCATCTTTCCTGGTAACATATCTTTATAAAGACTGCCCTAGAAGTAATATAGTTGGAACATTGGTAGAAATCATCTATTGCAAATCTGCCCACATGGTATCTGAATAAACAAAGTTGAAATGTCCAGCTCAACTAAATAGTGGAGTGTAATTGCATGGGGTGGTGCTGGCTAAGATCTAGATAGATATACTGTACATATACCCATACAGAGAACAAGTAGATTTTTCGTGCTGCACACTTACCCCTGATAGTGTTGAGATTAATGTAATTTGTTTGAATTAAAGTGAATTTTAACTTCTACATTTTATCTCAATACTATCCGGGGTATTTAAGTGTGGGGCACAAAAGATCTTCTTATTCTCTTTATATCCGCATGGTATTTGCAAGACTTTTTTTTGTGGTTTTTTTTACTAAGAAGTTATCCTTAAATGAATGTAGTGTCTCTATAGCTGTCCCTTTTCAAGGTATAGGTTACGTGTAGCTTAAGAACTAAGTGGCATGCAGTGTGATGTAGTTGATATTATATCCAAACTATTTTACATGTGTATAGAACCCAACCACGAGTATAGTACAACAAAACACATGTTCTGCACGTGGTCCATAAACACAATTAAGCACCTATTTGTTTCTCAATAGACCCTTACACACACACACAAACACACACACATTTTAAACACAGATTTACATATGAGGAGGATGACAAATTCTTCACAGCACAATCAATCTTAATTTGTGAGTTGAGCAATGTGTAGTTGCAAATGTATTGGATTTGCATGTTATGCAGAGCATCTGCTGTGAGACATGTAACTAAACCAAAAGGGGCTCATCTCAACATCATCTTCACGTGGGCTAAATTGTTAGTTGCTTAGTGCCCATGTACATATTAAAAAATGAATACGGAGGCGCATGCGCGAAGGCTGAACTGCATGGACGTGTGAGCCATTAGCTCCGTTCACAGCCTGCGGCAAAATCAATAAAAATTGGCTTCAAAGTGCATGAAAAATCACCCAATAATTCCCCCAATGCTGCCCTGACTACCCAGGATGTCGCGATCGACCCGCTAAAAGCGAACCTCCACGGTTCTGACAGATTATTTCACCAAAGGAGACGCAGCACAGGCTAAGAGCCAGGGAGAAACGGCGCAAAGCGAATCTGAATCGGAGGAGGAAGCCGACGGAGAAGATACAAGCCGGGACAATCAAATTATGCGGCAAAGAGATATGCGTGAATTTTGCCTGGACATTAAAAAATGTTTTCAGTCAGAGGTTGCAGCCTTAAGGGCGGATATCTGCGGGATAGGGGAGCGCACTGATTCCCTAGAGAAAAAAATGGACGCGACAATAAAAGCCCACCATAAGACTGATAAGCAGGTGGCCCAGGTGAGGGACACGGTCAGGGACATCATGGACAGGCAGGAGGATGCCGATAATAGGGACCGTCGGAATAACGTGAGGATCCGGGGGGTTCCGGAGTCTGAAACGGACCCGGAAGAGTTCATGGGCCGGTGGCTTCAACATCTTATGCCGGACCGTTCAGAGCAGGACCTTCACCTGGACCGCTGCCACAGAGCACTGCGGTCGCGGCCACAACAAGGAGACCCCCCCCCCGACTTCGAAGGGTATATCTCCCACCACCTTGTTTAAACCAAAACATCTTGCCCCCATCACCAAAATCCTGAGGGAGACTGGGACCCGGTACCGCTGGCTACATCCATTTGGCCTCCTGGTGATACAAAATGGAGCAGCTAACACGTTGCGGCGACCGGAGGAGGGGAGTTACCTTCCTAACCAAGCTGGGGCTCCAGGAAAAGATCACAAAGGAAGTTACAGCGGGAGAAGCAGCCCCAGACCCAACATGGAAGGAAGCCAGGAAAGCGGACAAGAAGAAGCAACCCCGCAGCCCAAAGTGAGCCCAGGAGCCGATTCTTCACGCTTACCTGCTTCAGTTGATGCTCCCTAGTTGGGAGCCAAGTTCGAGACCAGTTAAGGTCAGTTGACTCACCACCCCCCAGCTCCTGCAGCGCACCTCCGAGAGTGGCGGCCATCTTGGAATGGCATTCAACCCCCAATGCTGCCGGGGAGGAGCCAGATGACGTCAGAGGAGGAAATGCCAGTTCTCGCCTGAGAGTGATATCGTGGACGACGAGCCACATCCAAGATGGCGCCGGGGATGGCCGGAAAAGGCGGGACACCGGCACCTTACAAGGAAATCCGGCAGGAGATCTGATGGCAGACGGACGGGCCGACGGAGACTCAGAGGGGCGAGGAGGAAAAACGTCAAGATGCTGCGGACTATGGGGGCCCGGAGATGGAGGGAGGGGGGATAATTAATAAATAAAGGCATCAATAAATGAATAAAGACGCCGGGGGAAGGGGGTCGAGAGCTGAGCAGGGAGAGGGGTCCAATATCCACCACAAAGGATCAACGTATAAAACCACAGTAGATGGGGGAGGAGGAAAAACACTAGACCCCACATAACAATAGAATCCAGCTAGAAAGGTGAGGAGGGGTAAGGGAGGCACAGCCATAATCACACTGGGATAGAGGGTCTAGGATAGTGGCTAACGGCACTCCTGGAAAGCAAGCAAGGGCTCAGAGTGGCACATACATAGCAGTCTGAATATGCAACTCACAAATAATCTAAATAAGAGCTCTAATAGGAGGACCACTACAAAGGGGGGTCAGAGTTAACTGGTTATTACAAGAGGTTATTAGATGGGGAACATTAGGGGTTATTAGACCACAGTTGAGTTACAAGTTTGAATAGAGGGATAGGGGATTTAATGTATATAGGGAATGAAGCTAGAACCAACGTTACAGCTAGTCGGAGGGATACGACGGAAACTAGCAAGCTTAGGACAGAACGCCGGAAGCGGCCGCAGGTTGGGAGGGCTGTCCGGCCTTCGCTATGTGCCTACAATCTCGGTCAGAGGTTTGCACCTCTGCTACCGAACAAGTCCTTAGGAGGACTGGGAAGGGAGCCACCAGGTCGGAAGGTAGCAATCTGGAAAAGGTTCCCCGGGATTCCCAGGTCCCGAAGGCAAGGGAGGGACAATGGTCTTGGACCATTGAGTCTCTGCCAACTCAATGTACCTTTCCTTATGTGTCATGTGTCCCTTCTGTGTCCTCCCTCCCCCACCCTGCCTTCTGCCTAGGTGGTGCAACGTTGGAGCTGGTTGAGCTGCGGGACATCGCAGGGGGGAGGAGACCCCCTGGTGGTGCCCCAACGTCTACCATGGGAACCCCTCAAAGACTAAGTAAGAACAGACCCACAACATGACGCTGACAGTTATATCCCATAATGTCAAAGGGTAAAACTGCCCCCGTAAAAGAAAGGTGGCCCTCAATGATTATAAGAGAAATGGGGCGGACGTAGTTTTAATTCAGGAGACACATTTCAGCACCACCAGCTTTCCGAAATATTTTGACAAGCAATTCAGACAGGTGTTTCTATCCTCCGCAAAGGAGAAGAAACGTGGAGTTGCAATATTAATACATAACAGAGTGGGACTGGTGGTGGACACAGTAAAAAAAGATAAAGAAGGAAGGTTCCTCCTGCTAGCAGGGACTATAAATCAGCAGCCTATTACAATTGTGGTAATCTATGCTCCAAATGGACACGACTCCGCTTTCTACACCACAACATTCTCCGCCATCCAAAAACATGCTAAAGGCGCCTTGATCGTAGGAGGCGACTTTAACACAGTGCTAAACACAGACCTGGACAGATCAGGTCCCCCCAGGCATGGCACACCGACAAGGTCCAAAGCCCTAGAACAGGGGCTACGGGACTTGGAGCTGGTAGACGTTTGGAGGGAATTTCACCCCTTAGACAAAAATTACACCTTCTACTCACACCCCCATAATTCCTTCAGCAGAATCGATTACTTCTTTGTCGCTAGTAGACTGGTCCCACAGATCTCCCATACTGGGATCCACGATATTTCGTGGTCAGATCATGCACCAATAGAGCTAAGGTGCGCACAATTAGGGCTGGACAGGCCAGGAGCAAATTGGAAACTAAACGAATCCCTTCTGAAAATACCCGAATTACAAGAGCAAATTAGTGGAGACATCTCGTACTTCTTTAGAGAAAATGAAGGAAGTGTCCGCTCACATATCATCCTCTGGGAGGCACATAAAGCAACACTAAGAGGGGCTCTCATCAGTATGGCGGCCAAAAGAAAGAGAGAGAGGAATGCAAAAATCACAGCAGGTCAGAAAGACCTGAAAACCCTATGGGACCAACACAAGAGGTCTCCAGACCTAGTTACCCTCCAAAAGATTAGAGACACTCAGATTAAGCTGAATCTGTTGCTGACCTCCCAGGACGAGAAATCAGTGACTTGGTCAAAGAGGAAATTCTTTGAAAAGGCAAACAAGCCAGATACCCTATTGGCCAAGATGCTCAATCCCAAAGATAAGACCTAAAATATCCAAGCTATACAAACCAAATCAGGCATAATCACAGCCAACCCTAAAAATATAGTAGGAGAATTTAAGCACTTTTACGAAGAATTATATGATGGAAGGAAGGTGACCCGTTCCACAGGTATAGAGAAAGCCCTGACAGATTTTCTGAAGAGCTCAAACCTACCGGGTATGGGTGAGGGTGACAAAGAGGTGATGGGCAGAGACTTTACAGCGGAGGAGGTTGCCGAGGTCATCACAAACTTGAAACACTCTAAAGCCCCGGGTCCTGACGGATTCTCAAATTTATACTAAAAAAATACACAAAACAATTGACCCTTTATCTTCTCCGTATGTACAATCAAGTACTAGAGGGCACCCTCTTCCCCCAGCAAATGCTCCAAGCGTCAATCTCAGTGATACACAAACAGGGTAAGGACCCACTGGACTGTAGAAGCTACAGGCCAATATCCCTGATAAATTCAGACGTCAAAATATATGCTAAATTATTGGCTAACAGATTGAGTCTCATCCTGCCCAGACTAGTGCACCCAGATCAGGTTGGGTTTATCGCGGGTCGACAAGCTGCGGATAATACCCGACGAATCATTGATCTGCTAGAAGTAGCCAATACAAGATCAATACCGATTATGGCGCTTAGTCTGGATGCAGAGAAAGCGTTCGACAGGATAGACTGGCCATACCTTGAGGCCACGCTTGGAGCATTTGGTATGGGCGCGAAATTGACACAAGCCATTCTCTCACTATACTCTGCCCCGTCAGCCAGGGTGACCCACCAGGGATTTGCTTCCGACCCCTTCATGATTAGAAGCGGGACGTGACAGGGATGCCCGCTCTCTCCCCTACTTTTTGCATTATGCATGGAACCCTTAGCTGCTCACATAAGAGATAGTAAAGATATATCGGGTATTGACATTGGAAACCAGTCGCATAAAGTGGCACTATATGCGGATGATGTATTCCTGACAATATCTAGGCCCCTCACCTCTCTGCCAAACTTGTTCGACTTCTTGGGGAGGTTCAACAGGATCTCCGGATTCAAAATAAACCAGGCTAAATCTGAAGCCATGAATATAAATTTACCTAAACATCTGGAGAAACTGATCGCCCTCAACTTTAATTTCAATTGGCAACAGAAACAAGTTAAATACCTAGGAGTCAATGTCACCAAGACTACTAAACAGTTGTACCAGGCAAATTACCCCAAACTCATACAAACCCTGAGAGAGGACGTTCAGCGCTGGGCCAACTACAAAATTTCATGGATAGGGAAAATTCACTGCATTAAAATGAATCTGTTGCCTCGCCTCTTATACCTCTATCAGACCCTCCCTGTGCCACTAGGATTGAGGGATATCCTCTCGCTTCAATCCGAGATAGATACATTTATCTGGGGAGGGAAAAGAGCGAGAGTGGGTAAACAGATAATGCGCAAACAGACAGGAGCGGGAGGGCTAGCGGTACCTTGCTTGGTATCCTATTACAAGGTGGCACAATTATGCCAAATTGTGCAATGGCACACCGATCCGGACTCAAATAGATGGGTAGCTCTAGAGAAAGAACTCTGCTCCCCGGGTGAGCTGGAACATCTAATCTGGCTCCCTAAAAAAGTGCGATTAAGCACCAAAAAGCCGCTTTCCTCAATGGCCAATTCACTCGGTGTGGGAGAACACCAGGCTCAAGTGTAATCTAACCCACAAATCATCGGGAATGACCCCATTATGGGGCAACCCACTATTTGCTCCAGGACTGAACAGCACGGACTTTACAATCTGGAAAACCAACCACATTCATAGGTTGCTGGACCTGGAGGGTAGAAGAGGCATTCAAACATTCGATATCCTTAAATCTAGCAACAATATTCCCAATGCTGAATTCTTTAGATACTTCCAGGTCAGGGCATTTTATCAAGCCCAACAACCCATAAAGCAATTAACGAATTTTGAAAAGCTCTGTCGCTCAGGGACGACCACGAAGGGACTCACATCACAGCTATACAGAGAAGTAACGGATTCTGGCTCGACAGTGACAGAGAAACTCAGTTATATGTCTAAATGGGAGACGGACTTAGGAGAGGTATTAGACCCGGAGGAGTGGACAAAGATTGTGCAAGCAGTAACCAAAAGTTCCATGTGTACGACACTAAGGGAGAACGCATACAAAGTTATGATGAGATGGTACCACACCCCCACAAAATTGGCTACATTTCTGCCCAGTTACTCACCATTGTGCCCTAGACAATGTGGACAACAGGCAGACTTGCTCCACATGCTGTGGTCTTGCCCTAAACTTACCGCGGTCTGGGATTCAATCAAAGATTGGCTGACTAGAATCCTAGGCATACAGATCCCGCCTGACCCATGGTTATTCCTACTAAATAGGCCGCTTGGGGGCTTTTCCAAAGCGACAAATAAATGAATAGCGCACTTTGCGACGGTGGTGCGGGGGGAGATCGCAACAAAATGTGATTCCACGGATTGATGCTATTCGGAACAGAATTTGGACAGTTGCCAGATGGAGCAATTGACGAGTCTGGTCCATGACACGGGTGACAACTATCTAAACGTCTGGACGCCTTGGCTGGCTCAGACAGACATACCGGGGATAGATAGGTCCACGATATGGCAATGATAGTATGAAATGCGTTCTCCCTTGGTGTCTAGGCACAAGAATAGGCACACAGGATAATTTAGGATTATGAGGATAGTACCGAATAGGGCCCCATGGTGGGAGTCGGGCTAAATCCGACCCCTCAAGGAGCGTTGAGCCGGAAGACGCGAGGCTTCCAGCGGAACCACGGCAGAAGGTTTCCCCCTCCCCCCCCCCCTCCACACCCTCACCCCCCCTTTTTTCCCCCTAGGTTTGTGACGTTTGTCTGTCGGTCTGTTTCCCCAGTTTGTCTTGTTATCGTCCATTGCAAATCTTAAAGACACATGAACAATGGACACTGTTTTGTTAATGCTTTATTTTGACATTAAAGTTTTGTCTGTAGAACATGTGAATTATTAATAAAATACAAGTTGAAAAAACACAACAAAAATGAATACGGACGTTCCATCACTCTTTAGTAAGTAGTCAGTTTCTATAGTGTGCGTGTGTGCGGACGCATCTCCAGAAGCAGTCTGGGCCAAGGTAAGTGAAGTTTACAGAGGCCTTCGCCGCTCCCCGGGCATTTAATTTAAAGGCTGTGCCCCCCCCCCCCCCCCCCCCCAGTTTGCGCACCCCTGCACTAGCAGAACTAGAGTAGTAACTTGTAATTGTGAAGGACTTCTGTAGTGGTTGCAAAATGTATTGTGCAATCTACAGTAGCTTTTATTTCTACAAACTCCAGTAAGCTGCCATTATTTGTAACTGTTTTCTGGTTAAACGGTGACATAACACAGGTGCACTGCTGCTATCTTCATACAGCAACAAAAAAAAAACTCAGTTGCTTTAAAGATCACAAAAACGAAATTTGAATAAAGAAGAAAAAACTGCTTTTTGGAATGTAATGAAAATGTATTGTATGTCTTTATATAGCGCCAAAAGTGTACTCGGCGCTTCACAAAGAATACAGTACAGGGAATTATAATAATACAATAAGCGCAGCAAAAATCAGACAATAGGAAAGGAAATCCCTGCCCCGAAGAGCTTGCAATCTAAGGGTGAGGCCATAGAGGGGTGAGCAGGTCGGAGCTGCGCTGACGCTGAGGCTCGCCTGCTGGAATCTGCGCGATTTCATGCCCATGCAGGTGAGCCAGCGTGCGCGATCGGGAGGCGGGGGGAGGCAGAGGGAGGCGGGGCAGTGACGTCGCTGGGCCAATCGCCCGCGACGCACCAACGTCACGGCGCCGACGTTGACGCTGCTTCATGCTGATTGGATGTTTTCAGCCGACAGCGCTCTGAAAAACAGCTTGGCGCTCGGCTGAAAAATCCAAAGCCTCAGCACGCCTGCGGACGCTCGCGTGAGCCCCCTCTAAAGACATCCTCATTGAGGATGCAGGGGCTCAGCGCAGAGCGTCCGCGTGGCTCAGCGCGGCTTGTCCTTCTATGGACGTGGCCTTAGAGGTTTGAGGAGAAACAGAGACAGCAGGTGAGGGAATAAGTGCTGTAAATGGCAGTGCTTTGTCACAATGGGTAGTAGGAGTGACTAAGTGTGGGACAGTAACCATGAGTGCAGACATTTGGGATGCTTGATTTGTGGGGAAAGTCTTAAGGTTAGTCAAATAACTTAAGGGTTAACACACTTTACAGGGGAAGAGATGGCAGGGAAGCATGGGTGAAATCAGATGTGTATGTCTGGGTTCTGGCTTAGGGGAGATCCTCAGCAGCAGGAAGGAGTAGATAGAGGGTGTGAATAGAGGATTTGTGGGGGTGCTTTTTATTGAGGGGTAAAGAAGTTGTTGAGAGGTGTATAAATAATGGTGCAGCGGGGAAGTTGGGGAGAACAGAGACATTCACAAAGGAGTGAGGAAACGGTAAACAGAAAAAGGAATAGGGAGGGCGTAGTGAGATGCAGGAGGAGAGATTCCCAGGTACTGGAGGATAGAAAGAGTACAAAGAATCGCAGCTTTTCGAATATTAAGTTCTCACAGTTGCAAAGTTGTGCACAGTCCCGATCTTCCTCAAATCTTCACCTCCAATTTCAACTCCAAAATTAATTCTACCACACACTTTAACTGGGACACACAGCCAATGTAGTTCTAAAACTAGGAGACAAGAGTGGAGGAATAGTATTAATGGATAAAACAAGATAGATTATATAATCTTTAAATATTTTAAATTATAAATGTAGGTTTGTTTTTTAAAAGGATTTTTAGAAGGATATCTGTCTTAATATAAAATCCTTATGTAGCAGCTTTCTACCACTTACTCATAGGACAGGACACCAGTGAATGTGTTTAAAGCAGCAATTTGCCAAAGTTTGGAATGTATTAATTTTCTACAGAACCAGTGGATCCCATCAAGCTGAACCGTGCTATTCCTAGCTCTGAGGACCCACCAGTTCCTGAGATATTTACCTTTTTATATGCCGTTAAAATGAAAGTCGCCTGGGTCGTCCAATAGGAAAATCCGATGTCCTGCTCTGATGACATCGAAGCTCCCTATTGGCCCATGGAAGTGAGGCGAGAGAGAGATGTAGGGGGAATTGTTGCTTTCATGAAGAACACAGAAAACTAAGTAGAAAAAGATGAATAGGCCTTCGAAAAAATCAGCTGCAGCGAGCGTGTTCCACAGGTATGGAAAATATAATTGCCATGTATTCGGTGGGGTACAGGAGTCTTCGACTGAGCCACTGATTGAGCCACCTGTGCAGGGCTATCCTTCAAACCTGACCTGTCGTGGCCCTTGAGGACTGGAGTTGGCCACCCCCTGCATTAGTACTTTGAAATTCGTGGCTGAAGTCCAATGGTACTTTGGTTATTGAGAAATCACTACTTCCATTTTATTTTAAGCCTATAATATACATCTTCTCTAACTGTGCACGCAATGTATTGTATATAATGTATACCCTGTTCATTTATGTAACTGTGTTTGTAACCATGTATTATTTGTCATATTAACTATGTCCAGGACATACTTGAAAACGAGAGGTAACTCTCAATGTATTACTTCCTGGTAAAACATTTTATAAATTAATACATTTTGAAAGCATAATGGGTTTATGTTCAGCCTTTCTCCCTTTATGCTTTCTAAGCATAGATATTGTATAAATTTTTCTAAAATATGAATACATTTTTCACAATATTAACTAAATTAAGATTGTGTGCAGTCAGTCACGGTACCCGATTGTAATGTTAGCAAAGTATGTGCACACCTTGTACATTGCTATGTTTGTGTGACACCGTGCTTATGGCATATTGGGTGTTTTACCAGAGCTGTATGAAATATGAATGATGTAGCAAAACCCAAACGGACTGAGCCTCCTGAATTATTTATATGTATCATTTTATTTATGTAACGCCAATCATGTACACAGCGCATTATAATAGGAGGGAAATACATTACGAGCAATGGGAATAAGTGCAACAGGTAAGCGACAGACCGTGGCGAGAAAAAGTTTGTGAACCCTTTAGCATTTTCACATATTTCAAACCTAAAATGTTATTAGACGGCTCTCTAAGTCTTAATAATAGATGAAGATAAACTGATCGAACAAATTAAACAAAAACATGATACTTTTTCAACATTTATTTATCCACAAATGATTTAAAGCAGCAGTTCAAGCAATATCCTACATGTTTTTTAATAAATCAGTTCTGTACTATGAGAAAATACTTGTAGCATTTTAAAAATTTAAACAAAAATGTTTTAAAGACATTTTTAATGTTCCTAATGTAGGAAGCATTTCCAAAGTGACAGCCCCCTTTCCCCTTCTGTTAGGCTCTGGCTCTTGAGCCCCGCCCTCTCTAGCAGTGAACCAATTGTATCTAGTAACTGCCCAGTCAATCATATTCCAGGAACAACATTGCCCAGAATGCTGTGCAAGAACGGAATTAAATAGCCCTGAGCAAGCGATTGATTACAGAACAGATCGATCTGCAGCTTAGCTAGTCACTTGTCAGTGTGGAGATTGCATTTCTGCACATATTGAATGGGAAAAAAAAAAATATATATATATATTTTAAAAAAAAACGGCAGCTTGAACTGCAGCTTTAACATTAAATATCCATGTGTGAAAAAGTATTTTAACCTTTGTATTTAGTACTTGGTAGCGCCCCCTGGAGCAGCAATGACTTCAACTAAGTTTTTCCTGTAACTACTGGTCAGTCGCTCACATTGGTTTTGATGAATTTTGGCCCATTCCTCCTTTCAAATCTGCTTCAACTTAGTGACATTTGAGGGCTTCCTTGTGTAGCGCTGCTTCCCCCGCCCCCTCTGGGAGATCTGCCCTTGCTACAGGTGTCTGTTGGTGCTGAGGTTCCGCGATGTGGGGAAACGGGACAGGCTTTAGGTGTAGGATGCTCAGTTCTTTCTATGTAGTGCAGGCACCTCCATCCACCAAAGGCTCCAGGAGTGCTGGAGGTCCCCGTGATAGAACAATTCTTCCATCCTCTCCCTGAGTAACTGCACCCTCAGGCCAGAGTATATTGAACAGGATATCTTTATTGTGCATCCACTGCATACAGCGAACTCTTCGGATCCCATGTCTCTGGATGGTCATTATATCAGATATTGGTTTGGGCCTTCTCACAGTTCCCTAGGGGGACTGATCACACAGTCCCACCCGCTGGGTGAGACACAGCTTACAACTAACTCCTAGTACTCAGAGTCAGAGCTGCTCACCCACTCAAGACACTGGGGAGAACTCGACTGACTACAATTTAGGTGTGCCTCTTCCTTAGAGCAGGAGAGGGCACAAGGTCTGCACCCAGGATTGGGCAACACACAGACCAAGTCCCACCAGTTTACTTCCCTTCCATCCATTGCCTATTTAATGCAAGATAAGATTGTTTACCTTTGCAGATACTGCATGACTGTGCATTATTGCTAAGGCCTCGGTCCCGCTGCGCTCGTTGGCGCGGGCGGCAATGTAGCGAGTTCCCCACCAGCAGGGGAATCCTCGCGAGCCGGTCCCGGTCCCCCCTGGCGGCACAGCTGACTACACGCTGTGGCGCGTCAGCCGCTGGAGACACCAGAGAATGGTGTTTCCTAGCGTTGACGCGTGACGTATGTGGCTGTGAGCCAATGGGGAGGGGAGGCTTCGGGAGGAGGAGAGGCTTCGGGGAGCGGGGAGGAGTGTGGAGTGAAAGCAGGTGAGTGCCTTTCTCTGTGTGTGTGCCTGTCTGTGTGTGTGTCTGAGTGCGTGCGTGCCTGTCTGTGTGTGTATGTGTGTGCCCGAGTGCGTGAGTGCCTGCCTCTGTCTGTGTGTGTGTGTGTGTGTATGAGTGCGTGAGTGCCTGCCTCTGTGTGTGTGTGTATGAGTGCGTGAGTGCCTGCCTGTGTGTGTGTGCGCGTGTGTGTGTGTATGAATGAGTGCCTGCGTGTGTGTGTTTAAACTTACTTTCCAGCTCCAGCCCGAGTCCGTGGAGGGAGGGGGGGGGGGAGAGTAGCGGGTCCCTCCGCTCAAGCCACGCCCCCCCTCCCTGTCAAACCGCCCACCACCCGCCCACCTCCCGCTCCCTACAGACCGCATATCGCGGTCTGTGTATCTCAGCGCACCGCCTGTCAGCAGTGCGGGTGCGCTGACTCTGGGAGCGGGGCCTTAGCCTAAGGCCTGCTGTCTACAAATCCAATTTGCTTTATTTTGTACACTAATCTCTTCTGTGGAACGTATCAAAAGCCTTTGCAAAATCTAAATAGATCACATGAACTGCATCACCCTGGTCTAAATTCCTACTTCCCTCCTCAAAGAAACTAATAAGGTTAGTTTGGCGTGACCTATCCTTCATAAATCCATGCTGACTATTACTAATAAATTAGTTTTTTGTTAGGTATTCCTGAATATTATCCTGTACTAAACCTTCAAGTAGCTTCCCCACTATTAATGTCAGGCTTACAGGTCTGTAATTCCCTGGTTGTGATCAAGCTCCCTTTTTAAATATAGGCTCCACGTCTGCTTTACGCCAATCTTGTGGTACTAAGCCTGTGGAAATGGAGTCCTTGAATATTAAATGTAATGGTTTGGCTATTACTGAACTTAACTCCTTAAGAACTCTTGGATGTATGCCATCGGGGCCAGGTGCCTTATTTACTTAAATTTTTATTAACACTCCTATGAACTTCTTCCTCGTTTAACCAATTGTTTGTCACTATAGAGGTTGTGGCTTCCTCCTGCGGCACTACTATTGCAATTGATTCTTCCCTGGTAAATACAGAAGCAAAGAATTTGATTACTACATCTGCTTTTTCTTTATCTCCAATAATCTGCCTGCCCATCTCACACTGAAAGGATCCTATATTTTCTTTTCTCATTTTTTTTGTTATTAAGGGACGGTGTTATAAAAAGGGATGAGGTCATGGGGTGATGTTATAATATGGGGTGAGATTATGGGATGATATTATAATATGGGGTGATGGCATGTAATGATATTATAATTTGGAGTGATGTTATAAGGTTGATGTTATAATGTGGGGTGATGGCATGTAATGATGTTATGGGATGATGTTTTAATATGGGGTAAGGTAATGGGATCTGTATTTTTTTTGAGTTAGGAAAAGGAGTCCCTGCTCCAGAGTTTACAATCTAAGACTGAATCCATGGTCAGCGCCCATGCTGAGGCGCGCTGACGCTTGTCATGCTGAGCCCCTGCAGCCGCAATGAGAGCGGCTTTAGCAGGGGTTCGCGCAAGCGTGCGGAGGCGTAGCTCTTAAAACTGTTTTTGTTTCGGCGCTCACGGGAGCGCAGGGCCAGTCACGTGAGCGGTTCGCCCAATGAGGGCGAACCAGCTCCGTGACGTCACAGCCCCCCCCCCCCCGACACGCCTCCGGACGGCGTGCAAACTAAGGCCAGGGAAAGCACCCGTTTTCCCTCAGCCTCAGCGCGCCTCTGCACGGCTGCAGTTACCATGGACTCAGCCTTAGGCCCGGGCCATAGAGGGGGGAAGCCGGGCTGAACCGCGCGGACGCTGAGGCTCGCCTGCAGAAGCTGTGCGATTCCACGCACATACAGGCGAGCCAGCGTCCGCGATCGGAGGTGGGGGGAGACTGAGGGAGGCGGGGCAGTGACGTCGCTGGGCCAATCGCCCGCGACGCACTGACGTCGACGTCACGGCGCCGTGACGTTGACGCAGCCCCACTCTCATTGGAGGTTTTCAGCCGACAGCGCGCTGAAAAACAGCTTGGCGCTCGGCTGAAAACTCCAAAGCCTCCGCACGCCTGCGGACGCTCGCGCGAGCCCCCTCTCAAAGCATCCTCATTGAGGATGCAGGGGCTCAGCGCTGAGCGTCCGCACGCCTCAGCACGGCCTGTCCTTGTATGGACTCGGCCTTAGTGGTAAATGGGAGTATTTACAGAGACAACTGGAGACTTATAAATGATCTTATAATATGGGTTGTGGTTATGGGATGATGTTATAATATGGGATGAGGTTATGGGATGATGTTATAATATAGGATGAGGTTATGGGGTGATGTTATAATATGGGATGAGGTTATAATATGGGATGAGGTTATTGGATGATGTTATATTATGGGGTGATGTTATAATATGGGATGAGGTTATGGGGTGATGTTATAATATGGGATGAGGTTATATTATGGGGTGATGTTATAATATGGGATGAGGTTATGGGGTGATGTTATAATATGGGATGATGTTATATTATTGGTGATGTTATAATATGGGATGAGGTTATGGGGTGATGTTATAATATGGGGTGATGTTATAATATGGGATGAGGTTATGGGGTGATGTTATAATATGGGATGAGGTTATGGGATGATGTTATATTATGGGGTGATGTTATAATATGGGATGAGGTTATGGGGTGATGTTATAATAAGGGATGAGGTTATGGGGTGATGTTATAATATGGGATAAGGTTATGGGGTGATGTTATACTATGGGATGAAGTTATAATAAGGGATGAGGTTATTGGGTGATGTTATAATATGGGATGAGGTTATGGGGTGATGTTATAATATGGGATGAGGTTATGGGGTGATGTTATAATATGGGATGAGGTTATGGGGTGATGTTATAATATGGGATGAGGTTATGGGGTGATGTTATAATATGGGATGAGGTTATGGGGTGATGTTATAATATGGGATGAGGTTATGGGATGATGTTATATTATGGGGTGATGTTATAATATGGGATGAGGTTATGGGTTGATGTTATAATATGGGATGAGGTTATGGGGTGATGTTATAATATGGGATGAGGTTATGGGGTGATGTTATATTATGGGATGAAGTTATAATAAGGAATGAGGTTATTGGGTGATGTTACAATATGGGATGAGGCTATGGGATGATGTTATATTATGGGGTGATGTTATATTATGGGGTGATGTTATAATATGGGATGAGGTTATGGAGTGATGTTTTAATATGGGATGAGGTTATGGGATGATGTTATATTATGGGATGAAGTTATAATAAGGAATGAGGTTATTGGGTGATGTTACAATATGGGATGAGGCTATGGGATGATGTTATATTATGGGGTGATGTTATAATATGGGATGAGGTTACGGGGTGATGTTATAATATGGGATGAGGTTACGGGGTGATGTTATAATATGGGATGAGGTTATGGGATGATGTCACTGCGTTAGAAATAAAACGCGTTGCAGTGAGCTGTCAGCAGGCTTTTCTCCCATCACTGCGCCTCAATGCTCCTCCTCCTCACAGGCTGCGTGTGGTTACTGAGCAGGCCCCGGCCCGCCCTCTCCGCCGTCCCGCCCTCTCCGCCGTCCCGCCCTCTCCTCCACCCCATCCCGCCCTCTCCTCCACCCCATCCCGCACTCTCCTCCCTCTGCCCCGCCCTTTCCTCCCCCTTGTCCTCCGAGCCGGCGCCCCCCCCCCCACCCCCGGCCATGTGTGTGAGCTGAGGGCTGCGGCCTTGTTAGTGCTGCCCGGGACCGGCAGGCTCTGCCCCCTCTTCCTGCCTGCTGCTGAGAGCCGGGTGCTGCAGACATGGCGAGCCCCTGTATTGTGGTGAGTGACCCCCTGTCATGTGCAGATAGATGGGGGGGAGAGAGAACATCAGTGAGACGGGACCGGGGGGCAAAGGGGTCCGGTCTCCTATCCTGGTGCACAGGGTGTGAGCAGGCGCCATGGCAACCAGCAACGGAATGCTGCAGCAGCTTCTCCCCTGTGCAGACTGGGAGAGATGGGTGCAGGGGAGATGGGTGGGGGTGCAGGGGAGATGGGTGCACGAGGGATGGGTGGGGGTGCAGAGGAGATCTGAAGGGACATGTTAGGGGATGATGCTATGAAACTGTTATTGGGCCTGTTATTGCACTTGGGGGAAGAGGTTTGTGTGGTAAGGACAGACTGAATTTATCTTATCCCCCCCCTTTTTTTTTTTTCTCCAGAAAGCAGTGTGAGTATAGGTGTACCCCAATATGTGCAAGCTCCTACCTGGGGAATTTGGGAAGAGAATGAGGCTGGGGAGAGAAAGTAAAAACAAATTGGCCAAATATCATAGACTAACCCTGAACAGAAGGGAGATTGGGAATGTGCATATGTAAACCTATACAAATAGGTTAAAGTGAAATATGTGGCAGGCCTCAGTGACAAGATTTTAAGGGTAAGATGTTAAGTAGCATGTGCACACTCCATTAGCATGTCCTGTTTCTGTCACATGCAGCATGCGTGGATGGAAACTTCACACCATAAATAGTCACCACACATGCTGCTGGGCTGTCCTACTAGAGCAGGGGTTTCCAACTTTCTTCTTCTTTTTGTTTTTTTTTGTTAAGAAACCCTATAACTATATTGTGAAATTCTGTGGAACCCCCAACCCCCTCTAATAGCGCGTCTGAGATCATATGCATTGTAAGGAACCCCAACCCTCTCTAATAGTGCGTCTGAGATCAGATGCATTGTAAGGAACCCCAACCCTCTCTAATAGCGCGTCTGAGATCAGATCCATTGTAAGGAACCCCATCCCTCTCTAATAGCGCGTCTGAGATCAGATGCATTGTAAATTCTTCTGCATTCGGTACAATTTTCAAATGTATGTATGTCTTTATTTATATAGCGCCATTAATGTACATAGAGCTTCACAGCAGTAATACATGTGACAAGCATATAAATAACAAATAATACAAATAACACATCATGGGAATAAGTGCTTCAGACATAAAAGTAACATTTCGGAAAAGGAGACCTGCTCCGGAGAGCTTACAATCTAATTGGTGGGGAGAACGTACAGAGACAGTAGGAGGGTATTCAGCTAAGTGCGTCTGCAGGGGGCAAAGCTTTATGTATCGTGTATAGTATTAGCACGGGGCTACTCATATGCTTCTTTAAGCAAGTGGGTCTTAAGGTGGGTCTTAAAGGTGGATAGAGAGAGTGCTAGTCGGGTATTGAGGGGAAAGGCATAACAGAGTTGCGAGGCAGAAAGTGAGAAAGGTTTAAGGTGGGAGAGAGAAGGGGGTAGAGAGAAGACATCCTTCAGCAGAACGCAAGAGTCGGGATGGTGCAAATGACCTGAGATTTGCAGGGAACCCTGTAGGGATGCCGGGGAACCCAAGGCTCCCTAGGAGCCCCTGCTGAAAAAACACTGTAATAGAAAGAAACCGGCGAGATACACGCACACGCGCACACACACACTTAAAATTTTCATTTGAAAATTGTAACAAATGCAGAAGAATTTACAATGCATCTGATCTCAGACGCACTATTAGAGGGTTGGGGTTCCTTAGGCCTCGGCCATGTTAAGTGCTTGCTGGCGGAAGCGCGCTCCCGCTCAGCACTGAGCCCCTACAGCCGCAATTAGAGCAGCTTTAGTAGGGGCTCACCTGCGCTTCCGCGCACTTGCGGAAGCGCAGGTCTTAGGGGAATTCAAAATTCCTCCGCTTGCTGGCGAGACAGGCCGGTCACGTGAGCGGTTCGCCCTCAGCTCCGTGACGTCACTGGCCCGCCCCCGGCCAGTGACGTGCCCGACCCCGGCCCGCCCCAAGCCTGCCCCCGGCCCGCCCCCTGATGGCGCGTGCGGTAAGCAACCGCAAGGCCAGAGAAAGCACCCGCTTTCTCTGCGCCTCAGCGAGCCAGCAGGGACCATGGACTCAGCCTTACAATGCATCTGATCTCAGAAACGCTATTAAAGAGGGTTGGGGTTCCATACAATGCATCTGATCTCAGACGCGCTATTAGAGAGGGTTGGGGTTCCTTACAATGCATCTGATCCCAGACGCGCTATTAGAGAGGGTTGGGGCTCAACAGAATTTCACTATAAAGTTATAGGGTTTCTTAACAAAAAAAAGAAGAAAGTTAGAAACCCCTGCCCTAGTAGGACAGCCCAGCAGCATGTGTGGTGACTATTTATGGTGTGAAGTTTCCATCCACACATGCTGCACCAAATGTAAGAAGTGGGCAAAATGCAGATTCTGGGAGGGAAAAAAAAGGCATGGAAATAAAAAATGAATGGTCAGTATGGAGGAGAAAAATACTCCCAGAATCTGCATTTTTGCCCACTTCTTACATTTGGTGGTGCATGGGTTTCTGCTCCTAATAATGCACCGGTTATTTAACATGGGCAGTTTCTGGATATCAAGCTGTGCATTTAAAAAAAACAAACATTCTGTGGTTACATAGCGTGTTATTAAAGGTAACACTGCACCGTGACCCTGTTCTTACGTTGGGAGTTTATAATAATTGTGTGCAATTTGAGGCTATTATCTGTACACTAAGAAGGTGGAAACATAATATTAGTATGATATGTTGTTCTATGCAGCGGACAATGTAAGCAGCACTGTACATAGAATTTTGCCGGCACAAGAAGTCCCTGCGCTGGCGATCTAATTTTGGGAGATAGTGACTTAATCCAAGGTGACACGGACATGACACCGGTTTTCAAACCGTGTTCAGTCGCAAAAGGCAGTGTCATTACCACGTTGGGTGAAGTCTGAGTTTGACAGACGAGAGGTGGCCAACTCCAGTCCTCAAGGGCCACCAACAGTCGAAGACTGAGCCTCTGATTGAGGCCTCTGTGCTGAAGCTGGGATTGATTGTGCCATCTTTGCTGAAGCAGGGATATCCTTAAAACCTGACCTGTTGGTGCCCCTTGAAAACTGACGTTGGCCACCCCGGACACTGACTGTATAGTGCCCATTTTTTTTTCTTTTCTGTGGGGTCTGGTTAAAGGTTTTTGGAAAATATTCAGCAGCTGTTTTTGACGGGTCTCCGCTCTGAATATTATTTTGAGAATGTGCACAACCGTTTTTAAAATGTGCAGAATCAACTATTCTATTTATGGAATTTGCAGAGCGACTTGGATGGTTCCCAACCGCATTTAAAGCAACAAAACGTGTGAAATCTTACTTTTTAATTTTTTTAAACACACAGATACCCAGCAAGTTTTCAGAAACCCCCCCAAATTGTGTGTGTGTACATATGTATATAAGTGTAAAAAGGAGTGCTACTGGGCGTGGCTAATTGTATGAAACAAAAGTCAAGAGCAACATCCAATGTGACAAAAATACACAGTGAAATACCTATATATCTCTTGAATAAAGGGTCATTTAGTTAACCCTTTGGCCAAAGCGTATAAGCCTGCGAGCCAGTTTTCATGCAGCTGGTTGCGACAGGTTCAATGCCAGGACCATCCTTCCCCGAATTATAGAGGTAAATAAGGATTTTAATCAGTTAGTGTTAGGACCTGCGATATTATGGTCATGCCTTGAAAGTGGCTCGCAGGCTTATACGCTTTGTCCAAAGGGTTAACTAAATGACCCTTTTCTTAAGAGATATATAAGTATTTCAGTGTGTATTTTTGTCACATTGGATGTTGCTCTGGACTTCTTTGTTTCTTGTTTTTTTTTTTAATCAGGTTTGTAATATTAGATAATAGTGACTATTTTTTTTTTAATGTTTTTTTTTTTAATTTATTGAACATCCTTCGTTTTCGATAGTGAGTGTAGCTCACTCTCCCAGCAGTGCCAGATCTTTGTAACACTTTCCTGTTTGTGATCATTTGTTGCCAGTATCCCCAGCTGTTTCAGCTGTAGACTGTAACAATAGTTACCTTGGTAATATCCAGATACATTGTAGCTACTGAGCTACACTGCCTGAAGGAAAGATTGGAACTGAAAGGCGGCCATTTAGTTAGGCAACCAGATCAGAATGTTAACACATTTATAACAGGAGCACCAAACGATTGCCAGCTTAGGTAAGAATGTACAAATATACACATAATTGTCACATGTAGGGGGCGTAGCTATAGCCTGCGCTCTTGCGGGTCCGCTCTGCAAACGCCGGATGCGCACTAGCAACCGGCAAGTGCCAAACGCGCATGTGCAAAATTTTGCCGGGGCCCCCCTTCACGTTTAGCTATGCCACTGGTCACATGCTTTGCATATAAGGAGGGGGGGGGGGGGGGGTGAATGCAGTATTGCTGCTTTAAACAGCCATGCATAATACCCCCTAACAATATACTATTAGGTGGGTTTTATATGGTATCCTGTGTCTTATTTCTTGTATACTACCTGGTCTGAGAAGCTACAGAGGCTGAAAGGAGTCTGAACAAGTAGCATTTAATTACAGAATTCTAAAATCCACAAAAGCCTTTGAACGGGTTGTTTCATACACAGTATTCTATCGAAAGCAAATATTAGTTCAGAGAAAATATTATTATTTTTTTAATGACATGCTTTTTTAATAATGTAATAATATTTTGGTGCATACTCTTTCTGGCAGTCTCTTCGACTAACTTGTTCTTGATGCTTGTTGCCATCTCTGCTTAAACAGATAACCGGTAAAAAATAGAATAAAAAATTATGGTGTCTTGCAGTTGGTTCCAAGGTGACACTTTTTCACCGAACGTGTAACCGTGTCCTTGACTGTCCAAATAGCGTGTGATAAAACCGCATATAAACATTCATCATTTTGCAGCTGCTAAAAAAACAGAGAGCTGCTTGTGCAGGGGTGGCCAGCTGCAGTCCTCAAGGGCAACCAATAGGTTAAGCTTTCGGGATATCCCTGCTTCAGCACAGGTGGCTCAATCAGTGGCTCAGTCTGTGCTGAAGCAGGGATATCCTCAACTTGACCTGTTGTTGGCTCTTGGGGACTGGAGTTAGCTACCCCTGCCACGGGTCCTAATATTTCTGGTATGTTCCACTTATTCATACCATCTGTCATCAACTGCATAACGTATTCTACACAAGTCCTGCGGAAAGCACGTCCAGAATGTTCTTTGCATGATGTGGGTATAGTTTTGTGTTTGGAACCTTTTTTTTGTTTTTGAAGGTTTTATTTCTGTATGTAAATACTTCTCGAGTGACTTGTATTTGCTACTGCTTCTTTTCCCCCCGGCAGCTTGAGGATGATGAGCAGGGGTACGACCTTGACTTGTTCTGCATTCCTAAGCACTACGCAGCCGATTTGGAAAAAGTCTACATTCCGCACGGCCTTATAATGGACAGGTTGGTAATCATACTCGTGTTGTTATCTTGCGTAGTGAATGGGCCGCGGACCATTTGGTTACGATGTCCTTGCGACTAATAAATAAAGTTAACAATAAAAACTGGAAAGCAGCAGAGAGAGAGAATACATCAGGAGTGGCCAACTCCAGTCCTCAAGGGCCACCAACAGGTCAGGTTTTAAGGATATCCCTGCTTCAGTACAGGTGTGAGCCACCTGTGCTGAAGCAGGGATGTCCTTAAAACCTGACTTGTTGGTAGCCCTTGAGGACTAGAGTTGGCCACTCCTGTAATACATCATATGATCTCTACTCTGACTTGTATATCAGCTAGCTACATTTGATGCAGTTGTTTATACATCAATATTGTAATGGCTACTATTTTTCGATACTAGACACAATATTTAGTATTAGGGCTGTGTTATATCCTTTTTATATTTTTTGATGTTCATTTTTCTCTGCCTGACTTTTAATTTCGTGTGCGCGTGCAATGTGGATAGAGAGGGTGCTAGTCGGGTATTGAGGGGAAGGGCATTCAAGTGGAGCAGTCAGTGAGAGGTTTAAGGCGTAATATTAGTGTATTTTTGTATAGAGTACCGCCTGTATAAATTGGTTTTTAAAATTTAAACGCTGTAGAAAATTGAATCTAAAATACCAAAACCTGTCTTCTCCGCAGTATAAAACTAGCAGGGAATGAGGTGCTATTGGGTCTGGACAAGTCTGTGCTGAAACAGAACACGCTAAAAGCAGAAGGATTAGCAGAGAATATCAGCCACCGCAAAACAAACATTAGCAACTCCTGACTCCAGCAGAGAAATTAAGAAAATCTCCTATTTTTCTTTCATGTTTTTGAAGCCCAGTGTGCAGGTTACACGTTAAGAGGGCGTAACCTCCTGGTAACGGTCATTGCTTTAGGGCTGATGATTAATGAGTGGTTTAATAATTGATCATCACTTCTATTGTGTGTGCAAATAATGCATGTTTTACTGGTACAATGATCTTTGCACATAGTAACGGTGGCCTGTCTCCACTCGCTTAAAAGATCCCCTATTCTGAGTAGACAGAAAAACTAAAGTGTGTGTGTATTCAACTATATAGATATCTATATACCCATGTACAATACAAAAAGAAGGGGAAAATGCGGCTTAAAAACGCATGGCCCCTAAAGGACCTCATACTCCTGGAGGAATCTGCTGGAAACTGCTAGCTATGCTGAATCAGGGAGAATGGAAGTGGACACTAACCAGAAACGGTTAAACAGTGAAGTAGAGGAGTAAACCAATATCACCCAGTCCGGCCGGTCAAAAAGTATGTCCAGCAGACATGGAACAGAACCCGCTACCACAAAAAAGCCTACAGAGAGTAAAAGGCTAAATCACTGAGTGATATGATGAATTGGACATGGGTATCTGTAATAACCACAGTAAGTAGAATAATCAGAACGAGATCACGAAACCGTTCAGTTTATAGCTTTATTTCTGGTTCTTTTCGGTACCGTGTGTGTGTGTGTGTGTGTGTGTCTATATCTATTTCTATCATCACGTTTTAAGTTATGGTGGGTGAAAAAGGCAACAAGAAACCTCCACTGTATTGCATATAGCAAATAAAAAGATCACTTGTGAGCACATTCACATGTCTATTTGCGATATAGATATATAGAAGACTTGGCACTGCATTATGACGATCAATAAAGAAATGTATATTTATTGATTGTCGTCATCCAGTGCCGAGTCTTCCTCATCGATCCTGGCATTAGGTGAAGTATTTGTATACACACACACCCACATATACACACACACACACACACACACACACACGTGTGTATATGTCTATCTGTCCTATCTATCTCTATATATACACACACACACACACACACACACACACACACACACGCGTGTGTGTATGCATGCACATATATACACACATGCGCGCGCACACAGTGTGGGGAACCCAAAAATGAAACTGGAGAAAAACCAACGTGTTTGTGTGTATACACACATATGCCCGCCCGCATATACGTGCGCATACACGCACATAAGTATGGGGAACAAAATCTTTGTAGTCCTCACCCTTTGCATTCTGTTGTTTTGTAGCTGCAGTTTGCTGGGTAAAGTAATGTTTTCAATGAATCATTTGAACCCAATCCTCATTGAGGGGAATTTGACATATCTGATGTATTATTTCATAAGCTCAACGCCCATTAACTTGATTAAACTGCAGCACCCAACAAGCTGCAGCATTTTCCATGGGCTTCCAGCCTCTTCTGTGGCTTTAGGAATTTCACTCCCATTTGCATAGGCAAAATATGGCAAGGAAACTAGTTTCCAGACAGCAGACATGTTTCTTTAGTCATTGAAAACCTGGTGTGTGTTTCGCGATTTCCGCTCGTGATGGCTGCTTATAATTGACTGATGAAGCGCCGACAGTGAGTGCAGCGCTGTACGTAGCATTCCTTTCACCCTTGTTATTTATTCCTCCAGATTACCGAAGGATTTGAGAGTCATCTTTAGGTTGAAAACAAAAAATAAGAAAAGCGCAAACTCTCATGGTGCATTATCAAAAAGATTGTTTAGTGAATGAAGGAGGTAACATATGCACGTATAGCAAAAACATGAGTTAAAAGCAATAAGGTATCAAAAACGTCCGCAATCGCCAGGAAAGCCGGACCCTCGCAGGGATGCCCGGTTTGGCTGATGGTGTAGGTAACGGCACAATCGCTGCAGCAGTGAACATGTCCGGTAGAGAAAGCTAGCGCTCCCGGTCCAAGACTCGCGCACCCCACGCTTCACGCGACAAGGCCGGTGTAGATGGATTCACCGATCAGTGAGCGACTCTGTCGGGAGCGCTCGTGAGTGAGTGACGCCACAGCCCAGATGCAGCGGAAAATACACGTGCAATTTACATGCTGGGTTTGGTAATAAATCCAATTTAAAGTCCAATAATTTAACCTACAGCTCCACACACCTACATAGAGATGTGGAAGCAAATAAAGAACACAGTTATCACCCAGCGCGTTTCGTAGCCGCTGCTACTGCATCATTGGGTTGAGCCACTCGCTATCGGTTGGGGAATTTCTGTCTTGGCATTTTGCTCAGTTACAATTTTGAGTTCCTACCTCCAAAAAGCTTAACATCTAATTTATGTGGAGGAGGTGCTGAGATGGGGGCCTGTCCAAGTGTTCTTGCCACTAAACTAGTCAATAATGCTACTCTTTTTGTTATAAGAAATGGTTAAAGTTATGGTGGGTAAATAAAGTGACAAACGCCTCCACCGTACAATGCACAGCAATTAAATATCCCGTGTGAGCACATTCACATCTCGGACAGGGCTGCAACCCTGCCTTTCCCCGTTATCTCTAAGGCCGTGATTATACCTAACAACGCCGGCGGCATCGCGGTGCAAGATGCCGCGCAGCTCAAAAACAAGATTAAAAAACACCAATGTACACATACCTGTAGCGATGTGCGCGCTGCAGGGCGGCAGACTCCTGAAAAGATTTTCAAAATTGTTTCTGGCAGGCGACGGCCGCGTCACGTGAACCGCTCACAGCCACGCCTCCTTGCCTCCTCTCCTTGATCAACATGCCGCTGGGTGGCAGCGTGAGTGTGACGACACCGGATGGCGCTGCCGCTCAGCGGCATCTGGTATAATCGTAGCCTAAGCGTACGATGCTCCTACTGCAGCCAGGGATTCTGGGTAATGACATGCAAATGAGCACTCAGTGTGTCACTCTTTGCTTCTCATCCATTTTAACATGGATCCCTAAAAGCTTATACCTGCCGCATTCTACATCTTTTATACCAACCTCAGACTGGTGAGACCCAAAAGGTGGAGAGAGCTGTCTGTGAGTAGGTTTAATGGCTCTGCACTTTTACCCAGGCTGTGCTGAAAAGCTGTGTAATGCGGCAGGCACAAGCTCATAGAGGGCCATGTTAAAATGTATAAGAAGCAAAAGGTGACACACTTCTCATTTGCATGTCATTACCCAGAATCCCTGGCTGCAGTGGAAGCATTGTATGCTAAGTGATAATGGGGAAAGGCTGGGTTGTAGACCTGTCTGAGACATGTAAATGCACCACAACTGGTATTTTTATTTACAGTGAATACTTGCACCTCTCGTGTTTGTCAGGGCTTACTTTGAGCACTGCCTTGCACGGAGCACAAAAGCATTCAGCACCATGAACTTTTGTTTGTGTTTTTTTCACGTTTGGTTATTAGTCACCTGTCTGTCTTCGGAGAGAGTAAAGACTGTGTGCCGGTCTGTAATCGCCCTCTCTCCTCGGAGAGAAAAGATTACATAGCGTTTGCCCAGAGTGGATTCGGACCCTTCTGTCTGGCTGAGGAGGAGAAGGAGTGTTGGGACACTAGGCTTCGGCTGAAGACCCACTGGAAGTTGGACCCATTTGCCTGGCCTTCTGGCCAAGAAGGGAACGAGCAAGAAGAGCCTGATTCTTCAGATGAAGAGTACATGTAACACGCCAGACATCTTCTGGGCCCTCGTGGCTGAAGAAACACTGGAAAGATCAAGGACTGGACCGATCTTCGAAGAGGACTGTCACAAGCAGGGAGCACCTGGTGCCCTCTGTGGACCATGTGGCATGGTTTTTGGAGTGATCACCATCACCGCCCAGGCTTACCAAAAATAAAATAAAAAAAACCTGTCGTGTTTGCATGCATTATTTTGAATACTGTTTCAATATTTTCTGTAGCAATAAAGTAATAAAGGCAGGGGTGGCAGATTACAGAAAATGGAACAGGCGAGGGCAAGGCTATTGCTTGCAGTATTAATCATTATCACAGGATGGTTTCCTCTTTATCTGGGCAGATTTGGGAGTTGTATCAATGTCGGGTTCCCCTGTGTAACTTGTCGTTCTTACCTTCTGTACACAGGACGGAACGGTTGGCTCGGGACATAATGAAGGACATGGGAGGTCACCACATTGTAGCGCTGTGTGTGCTGAAGGGTGGCTATAAATTCTTTGCTGATCTGCTGGACTACATCAAGGCGCTGAACAGAAACAGCGACAAGTCCATCCCGATGACGGTAGACTTTATCAGGCTGAAAAGTTATTGCGTAAGTATCTCCAGGGCGGCTAGAAGTGTATTGTGTATTAGGGGGAGGGCTGTACTTTCTGGTCCACCCTTGGTACAAAGCCATAATGGGAAGCGCACCACTTCGTCAGAACCTGGCTATGGGTCCAGCTGCTGTCTCAAGTCTTAAACATTTGTTGGGTATGACATGGAAGAGTTGTGTTAGAGGGCTGATGGCTACTGAGCTTTGGTGGAAAAATGGCGGCCTTGGAAAGCCATTGCAAGTCAGCTACCCTTTCTCACAGCTGGTAAAGGTAGGAAACCGGTGAGAGGACTGGAATCGAGGCAACGATAGCCCCCATATCCCTAATTCCAATTTGCATGAGTATATTTAACGTTGACATATAACTAGGGACTTTGCCAAATATGAGGTTCGATTTCAGTCTGCACGGTGCAGGCCCTTCTGGTACTGGAGCTCTTGGGAAGACCTTTTGTATAAAACATGCCTGAATGAGAAAACTACACGGCCGCTCAAAATCTGTTTGCGTTCCATTGGAAGCTTTAATTGTTTCAGTTTTGTGCAGTTCACATCGCCATCTATTGTTTGGAAGGAGTATTGCATTGTAAGACACAATGGAGGGATTTGTGTTTTTTTATTTAGCGAAGACAGAAAAAATAACGTGTGTATTCAAGGGCTTGTTCTAGCTATATTGCATACAAGAGACGGAGCGACTCGGTGAGTAAAGACACCGACTCTGTACACAATGACACTGACAAGATGGACAATAGAGCGACAATAATAATAAACGAGCAAGAATACACCTGAGAACAAGCTAACTTCTTTTATTTATAACATGTTTTACCAGGAAATGAAAAAATAAATTGAAGGTTCAGGGCACTACGGATTTTCAAAGAATTTGTTTTCTCATAAGCACAACGTTTCAACCAACAAAAGTGGCCTTTCTCAACTTGAGACCACTTTTGTTGGTTGAAAAGTTGTGCTTCTGAGAAAATAAATTCTTTGAAAATCCGTCGTGCCCTGAACCTTCAGTTTTTGCCTACATTGGAGTTTTTCACAGACGGGATTTCCCCTGGTCCGGGAGCACCGATAACGAGTATCTGTTACTTAGTTAACGGCGTGCAGCATTATAATTGTATCTTGCTTTACCAGGAAATAATACATTACGGGTTACATCTCATTTTCAAGTATGTCCTGGGCATGTAGTCACTCGGCTGCTGTGCCAACTCATTCCAAGAGTCCAGGAAGTGTTTAGGGCAGGGGTGGCCAGCTCCAGTCGTCAAGGGTCACCAACGGGCCAGGGTTTCAGGATATCCCTGCTTCAGCACAGCTGGCGCAACCAGTCCCAGATTGAGCCACCTGTGCTGAAGCAGGGATATCCTTCAAACCTGACGGCGGCGCTTGAGGACTGGAGTTGGCCACCCCTTGTTTAGGGCATCGTAGAAGAGGTTTCTGCTAACTTTCCGTGTTTCTAATGCTCCCATTTGCAGCTCAAGAATACGAAAGATAGATGCCCACTTATATTCCTGATCGAAGATGTGTTTTCACAGCGGCTCCTTAAATGGCCTAATTATTTTTCTTCTAACAGGCCACAGGGACTTTTGAGCTTATTCTATATAATTGCTATTGGATTTTTAAGTAATCCCTTAATTACCTCTTGCACAGCGGCAAATTACCAAAAAATAAAAAAAAACTAATCAACACACAAGTTTCTGATGATAAATATTATGGGTTAACCACTTTGTATTTATTTTACGAGCCAGACCAGCAGTCTCCGTGAAGCTGGCTTAACTCTGTTACATAGTTGCATAGTAGATGAGGTTGAAAAAAGACATGCGTCCATCAAGTTCAACGTATGCTAAATTTAGACAACAGATACTTTATCCTATATCCGTACTTGCAGTATATTAATCCCAGAGGAAGGCAAACAAAAAACCCCAGAGTCATATAATCCAATGCTGTCTCGTAAGGGGAAACATAAATTCCTTCCTGACTCCAAGAATTGGCAATCGGATTACTCCCTGGATCAACCTCTTTCCTATGTTTGCTTATTTGGTATATCCCTGTATACCTTTCCTTTCTAAAAATGTCAAACCTTCTTTTTTTGAACATATCTATTGTATCTGCCATCACAGTCTCCTTGAGTAATGAATTCCACATTTTAACTGCCCTTACTGTAAAGAACCCTTTCCTTTGTTGCTGGTGAAATCTCCTTTCCTCCAACCTTAAGGGATGACCCCGAGTCCTTTCTACTGCCCTTGGGATAAATAGTTCTTTTGAAAGCTCCTTGTACTGTCCCCGAATATATATTTGTATATAGTTATCATATCCCCTCTTAGACGCCTCTTTTCTAATGTAAATAAATCTAATTTAGCTAGCCTCTCCTCATAAGTTAGATTGTCCATCCCCTTTATTCATTTGGTGGCTCTTCTCTGCACTCTCTCTAGTTCCATAATGTCTTTTCTATGGAGTGGTGGCCAAAATTGTACTCCATGTTCAAGATGTGTATTTTTTACCCCAATTGCCAAAATCCTGGTCCATTTGCTATAATCTTTGTTACCGGCGCCCATGCTAAGTACATGAAGGGGACATTGGCTGGGTGTCCATATCGTGGCAGAATTGGCGATACCTGCCATTAGTCAATGCCAGATGTCGCCGGTTTGATGCAGTAGCGTGGATCGCGCTTGGGTAACCTCCTACCATTGTCCTTTTCAGTCAACGCAGAAGTTGTTTGATTTAGGGCAATGATATTTGAAAGAATTACACCTGGAGGAAAAAGACCAGGCATCGAAGGAGAGGTTGAACACTTTGTGAGACCTGTGTTGTGTACTTTGGTCCAAAACGGCAACCTTGGGCAGTGTCGGATTGAAAACAAAAATGGCACCCGTAGGCACTTACCTGGTGTCGCCCTTCTCCTGCCGCGCAGTCCCGTTGCCATGGCAATATGATGCCGTGTAACACTGGCCGCGCATGCACACGAGCTGGCGCCAATAGCGCATGCCTCCCCCAAATTCTGCCACCCCAGAATGTTGCCGCCTTAGGCCCGGCCTTAATGGGAAATCCACCACTGACTTTGGGGCAAGGCCACCACATAAGCATCACATTGGTTTGTTGACCACAACCTTTTGAGAGGAGACACCTGCCTGCATTATATTAATGGGGAACGTGTATTATATTTCTGCACGGTGGAATTAATAACCTGTTGACTTTTTACAGAATGATCAGTCTACAGGGGACATAAAGGTTATCGGAGGAGATGATCTTTCTACCTTGACAGGCAAGGTATGTATTATCAGTGCAAAACGTGTGTGTAATCGGGCGCTCCTTACTTAATTAAACAAAGTGCTAGTGCATCAATCTTATATATAAATATAATATATAGTGTACAAATTATTTAGTGACTCCCGCCTTGTACGGCTCAGTAATGCCATGACTCCCGCCTTGTACGGCTCAGTAACGCCATGACTCCCGCCTTGTACGGCTCAGTAACGCCATGACTCCCGCCTTGTACGGCACAGTAACACCATGACTCCCGCCTTGTACGGCACAGTAACACCATGACTCCCGCCTTGTACGGCTCAGTAACGCCATGACTCCCGCCTTGTACACATGGAATTATTGGCCGACACTTACCGCTATTTCTTCTCTTTCTTTCTAGAATGTCCTGATTGTTGAGGTAAGTCCTATATATTGAGTAACCTCTCCTTGCATGAAACCCAGTTTTAAGTCCTGATGATTTTAACCGATTTTATAACAATCTATGTAAAACGAACAGCCGCTATAAAATAGCAGGAGCCCTTCCTATGCTATTTCGAGAGAAATGGATACCTAAACCGTAAGGGCTTTGGGCCTCCATAACCAAGATAACCTAAACACCGTGAGTTACCGGGGCTTGGAGATAATCAAGCTTCCTGCAGATGTGCCACTCCCCCATAATTACATTATGTGAACCTATAGAGCCAGGCTCGTCAATTGGCGATCTGTGAGGGACTTTGATGCGGCCCTTTTGACTCCGCTCCTGCTAATTTCATCGTAGTTGCTTGGGCTGCTAAATGCACCTTTTTTTGCACTGAAGCTCACTTGTAAGTGAAGGTCCTGGAAATATGTGTGGTACAGGTGTTATAAATGCTTGCAAAATGTTGAAATATAACTGCTTCAAGGTCCTTTTAAAGGAGCAATCCATGCAAACCATTTTTAATTATTATTTTTTTTAACATAAGATTGAAGCAGGGGGTCTCCGGAGCTGAACTCCCTTTAACAGCTCTGGGGTCCCCCTGCTTCCAGCGATACTTGCCTTCAAACGGGGTGCTGGTATCGCTCTGCTTTGTAAAGTTCCCGTGTCACTGGACAATAGGGAGTCGCACCGGATGACGTCACGGCTTCCTATTGGCCCGTAGGGTCGCGGGAGCTTTGAAAAGCGGTCGTTACGTGATCCTTGCTACCGAGCCGGTCTGGAGACCCCCTGCTTCAATCCTATGATAGATATATTATATATAGATATATTTATATTTGAGAGAGGTTGATTTTCCTCACTTGGGTTGCCTCTTGAAATGTATCTGAAAAGACATTACAATACGCTTGTGCCCCTTCTACTCCTTAATGATTTGGGATCTGGCCCCTGTGGAGAACCAATTGGAGCGCCCTGCTGTAGAAAATAAATACCTCCTGCTTGTGTTTCCAAATGTCCCTTTCTCTACTGTTGGCAGTTGCGCGTGTTCGCGTCTCGCTGTAGTCTTGTCTGTGCCTCCCCTGCCAGCACAGAGGACAAGATGGCATCACATTGACAAATCCAGTGTCCTTGCATAGATATTATGTACACATTGCACCAAAAGAGAAAACGCCTCCGTGCTACATCCAACGTGCCAAATTCTATCTGTTTATCTTCTCATAAGTGTCATTTTGTTCAATTCTTTGACCAAAGTATTTGAAGCTTAACCCCACGGAATGGCCCATCTGCAGGTCCTAACACTGCAGCACCTGCATAAAGCTCTCATACCATACCGGATGGAGAGCTGTCTTTCATTCATTTACAGGTGCTTGGCATGAACTGCCATTAAACCTGTGGGATGAGTGAGCACATTGTACACATTGTATAAAATAGTTTTACATATTTAAAGGGGAGGGCGTTTTCATTCCTTCGCTGCTGCTTCGATGGCAGAAGTGGTGACGTGATCAAGCACACTTTTCTTCTACGTGGCTTTGATAATTGAACAAATGTAGCTGATGGCACCACACTCGCCCACAGTGTTTGCAACGCAATAACAATGGTCAGTTTGACGTGCCGACCACGGGGCAGAAACTGAAATCCAACGTTGTCCTTCATGTTATGTCGAGTAAAAAAAGTGACGGAAACCCCTCCACCGTACAGTGTACAGCAAATAAAAATACCACGTTGTAAGCACAGTCGCATGTCTCCAACAGGTCTGCAACCCTGCCCTTCCCCATTATCTCTTAGCATACAGTGCTTCCACTGCAGCCAGGGATTCTGGGTAATGACGTGCACATGTGCAGTGTGTCACTCTTTACTTCTTACCCATTTTAACATGGACCCCTATAAGTTTATGTTGTTGTCCTTGTGACCGTCTGAGCACCATGTTGTAATGTCCGGTGTCTCACTGAGAAGCCAATGTCTTGGATTCCATCTTTTTTCCATGCATTATACTTGTACACTATACATGGGCACATTTTTCTTGCAAATTTGGGTCCGCCTTGAGTCTGGCGGTTCCTTTTCGTCCGCAGATTTCCGAGCATCGGTCTCAAAAAGGGTGAATCGTCTTTTTGGATTTTTTTTTAAGTCGCTGACAATCCAATCCGCAGATCCTGTAATCCATTGGAGGATTCTAAGAGTACGATCCGCGGATCCTGTAATCCATTGGAGGATTCTAAGAGTACGATCCGCAGATCCTGTAATCCATTGGAGGATTTCAAGAGTACGATCCGCGGATCCTGTAATCCATTGGAGGATTCTAAGAGTACGATCAGCGGATCCTGTAATCCATTGGAGGATTCTAAGAGTACGATCAGCGGATCCTGCAATCCGTTGGAGGATTCTAACAGTAAACATATATAAAGGGGTGCATAAGAAAAGAAACAAAAGACAAAATGAGTCAATATAAAACGCCATTTATAAGTTCACTAGGAACATGTACAACTTACATAAAAATATGAGGTGCATCACAGTGATCCCAAACGTCCGTGATATCCCTGAGAATAAGGCCCCAGAATCTCAGAAACCCCTCGCCAAAGTCCCAGTATCTTATAGGGAACAGCCTCCGTGATGAATTTAAGAAGACGGATCAATTCCCAATGGCGTCCTCGTGGGTATGCGTGACTGCAGCTTCCGTGGTTCGTCGTCACTAAACTCGTCGCTGCTTGTGACCTCACCGCGACGCGTTTCGTGTCTGAAGCGGCACTTCTTCCAAAGGATTCCAAGATTGCTGAATCCGCGGCTTGTATTGGGAGAATCCGTGCGTATTGTATCCAGAGGCGGTTTTTTTTTTTTTTTTTTATCCACACGGATTGAAACTGGAACAATTCGACGATGGATTTCACATCGCAAAACATTTTTTGAACGGAAAGCTCGGGAGTGTTCGCGAAATGGATTTTTACTGTTTCGCCTGTCTCTACTGTACACATTTAACCCACGGTGTTTCTTCTGTTTGACGCACCAATACACTTCTCACTGAAAAGGGAAGCACAAAAACGATTCAGTTTCAAACTATTGTGAGCCGCGTCATCTCGAATGATGCAAACTATCTCCCATCCTGTAATTTCGACTTGTTTAAAAAAAAATAAAAGATTTTTGAGTTTTATCAACATTTGGGGGTTGATAGATCAACAATCTCAACGTTGATAACTTTTGAAGTCTTAAGACATCAAATATCTGTAATGTCAGACACTATGCACACACCTGTAGTAGACTAAAGATCTGTTTGTGCTTTCCTCTCAGGATATTATTGACACTGGGAAAACGATGAAAACGTTGCTTGCGATGTTGAAGGAATACAACCCGAAGATGGTTAAAGTGGCTAGGTAAGGATTTATTTTTACATTTTTTTTTTTCTGTTTTAATGGTCTTTGGTAAATTTTTTCTCTAGTGTAAAGAACCATGTTGCACACTAATCAGAAAAAGGTTTAATGCAGGGGGCGGCCTACTCCAGTCCTCAAGGGCCACCAACTGGTCAGCTTTGCAGGATATCCCTGCTTCAGCACAGGTGGCTCAAGACTGAGCCAGTAATTGAGCCACCTGTGCTGAAGCAGAGATCCTGAAAACCTGACCTGTTGGTAGCCCTTGAGGACTGGAGTAGGCCGCCCCTGGTGTGTAGGTGTTTTTTTAAAGCTAGCCTTTCAAATCGAGTTAAATAATTTATTCTTTTTTTTTTTCCCAACAGCTTGCTTGTAAAACGGACCCCGCGGAGTGTAGGATACAGGCCCGATTGTGAGTCGTGTGGTGTGGGAAATGGGTTTTATATATATATATATATATATACAGGCATACCCCGCATTAACGTACGCTATGGGACCGGAGCATGTATGTAAAGCGAAAATGTACTTAAAGTGAAGCACTACCTTTTCCCCACTTATCGATGCATGTACTGTACTGAAATCGATATATACGTGCATAACTGATGTAAATAACGCATTTGTAACAGGCTCTATAGTCTCCCCGCTTGCGCACAGCTTCGGTACAGGTAGGGAGACGGTATTGCTGTTCAGGACGTGATGACAGGCGCATGCGTGAGCTGCCGTTTGCCTATTGGGCGATATGTCCTTACTCGCGAGTGTACTTAAAGTGAGTGTACTTAAAGCGGGGTATGCCTGTATACAGTATTGATGTAAAAGAGAATATGTATATGGCCGGAAACAGAAATTCCATAACGGCGTTTTTGATTATCGCCCTGCGATAAAGTGTGCAGGGAAACGCTGCGTGTCACAATAGTGTTTGTATGTGGGAGGATTGTGACCAAAGCAAAAAATGTTTTATATAAGTCTGTAAGGATCACAGCGGTCATCCAACATACCAGCCCGGCACAGCGGTCATCCAACATACCAGCCCGGCACAGCGGTCATCCAACATACCAGCACGGCACAGCGGTCATCCAACATACCAGCACGGCACAGCGGTCATCCAACATACCAGCACGGCACAGCGGTCATCCAACATACCAGCACGGCACAGCGGTCATCCAACATACCAGCACGGCACAGCGGTCATCCAACATACCAGCACGGCACAGCGGTCATCCAACATACCAGCACGGCACAGCGGTCATCCAACATACCAGCACGGCACAGCGGTCATCCAACATACCAGCACGGCACAGCGGTCATCCAACATACCAGCACGGCACAGCGGTCATCCAACATACCAGCACGGCACAGCGGTCATACACAATACCAGCACGGCACAGCGGTGGTCATCCAACATACCAGCACGGCACAGCGGTCATCCAACATACCAGCACGGCACAGCAGTCATCCAACATACCAGCACGGCACAGCGGTCATTCAACATACCAGCACGGCACAGCGGTCATCCAACATACCAGCACGGCACAGCGGTCATCCAACATACCAGCACGGCACAGCGGTCATCCAACATACCAGCACGGCACAGCGGTCATTCAACATACCAGCACGGCACAGCGGTCATCCAACATACCAGCACGGCACAGCGGTCATCCAACATACCAGCACGGCACAGCGGTCATCCAACATACCAGCACGGCACAGCGGTCATCCAACATACCAGCACGGCACAGCGGTCATCCAACATACCAGCACGGCACAGCGGTCATCCAACATACCAGCACGGCACAGCGGTCATCCAACATACCAGCACGGCACAGCGGTCATCCAACATACCAGCACGGCACAGCGGTCATCCAACATACCAGCACGGCACAGCGGTCATCCAACATACCAGCACGGCACAGCGGTCATACACAATACCAGCACGGCACAGCGGTGGTCATCCAACATACCAGCACGGCACAGCGGTCATCCAACATACCAGCACGGCACAGCGGTCATCCAACATACCAGCACGGCACAGCGGTCAT
>NC_134498.1:36915534-36953034 GCF_040206685.1 Ascaphus truei
GTGAATATATGTGCGTTATTTAATGGTTAGAATTGCCCATCTGGCAGTAGATGTGATTTAAGCAGCAATACATATTTTTTATTTTTGTTACCAGACTGAAGCAGGGGGTCTTGGGAGAAGAACTGTGTTTAATTTGAGCTGCGGGGACCCCCTGCTTTCCGAGATACCTCTGTAAGGGGTGCCGGTTTCTATGCAGTCAGGGAAATGTGTGCCTAACATAATGGCGGCGTTTAAATGTCACGCGGGCCAATGGGAAGCAGTGATGTCATCTGGTGCGGCTTGCTATTGGCTCGCATAACCAGGCCCTTTCAACTCCACAGATACCTCCGCCGGTGCTGCTGGTATCTCCCGAATAGATAGATGGATAGATATTGATATATCTATATATCTCAAACCCGTATTGCTGCTTTAAATGATAGTACAACCATCACAAAATTAGTCCTAGCTATTACTGACACCGCAGGAGGGAGTCGTTAAAATACAGGTATGTTACCAACGTGTGTCCTACATGTTTGGTGTGTATGAAAATGTGATCGCACAAACCTACTCTGATGGCATGTATTCAATACTGTGATTGGATTCATGATCTTTAGAACATTACAACAGACTGTGTGACACTGGCGAGGTGTAAAGGCTGAATCCACTGTCCTGGCAAGCGTGCCCTACTCAAATACACACCCACCACTCAATGATTGGAGCTCATGACACAGGAGCGATGTCATAAAACTCCATTCCTATCTGGAACAGGAACCAGAAATAGATATTTTTAGAACGTTCAACCCTTGGCCAAACTCCTATAGACCAGAATAAGTATGACATTCGGCATAATGGGATGATACTGATGTTATTTTTAGACCACCATTTGTACATCCAGCGGGAGACTTCTTCATTAGTAGCACCTCACCTAGGTGACACAGCCCGACACAAACGGCATTGAACTCTATAGGTCACTGTGTTATTTTGTCATGTTGTGTCCCTATATTTTACGTACTAGTCCAAAGGGCCCAAATTTAAGGTGTTTTAACTTAACTTACAATCTCCTAGGCAGTTCAATCACAACTGATTTGGGACTTGCCTGTGGTCAGTCACACAATCACTGAGGTCCACACACACATCTTCATTCCGTGGCCCACAGCTGGGGTGCCACCATTTAGCAGCGAGTGCATGTAACCGGCAGCCTCCTCTCCCGCCTCAGGGGTGATTCTCCGGCTCTGGTTACCCCCCCCCTTTTTTTTTTGTCTTTGCTACAAGAACAAGTTGCACAACTTTTTTTTTGCTATATGTCTTTTCTAATTGTTTAAATACTGTCTTATTGTACGAAAGGTTCCACAATTCTCCCCCCAGGAATGTCCAGATTTGTGGTACCAGTGGCAGCCGCTTCACGTGTAGGATAGCCTCACGGACGTATACATATTCAAGTTTCTTTGAAGCCTTGAGGGTTTTATTGATCATCTGTAATTTGTCACTGTGTAGTCCTAATAATTGGTGCCCGAAATGACAGATTAAGGCCCCACTATACACAGTGTAGGACATTAGGTTATGGCTGTTTTGCTGCAACCAAGTCGCTGCGGCCATTAACCGCCCCTCGCCTCACCGCAAGGACACATCTGTCGGCTGTTCCACCACCAAGGTAAGCCCCTAGCCTTACCCTAAAAAAAAAACCTGATACTAAAGCTACCCCTAAAACCCTTACCCTAAAATCCCAATTCCCTGCCCGAGAAACCTAACCCCTCCGGCTAGGTCCCCGGTGCCTGCTGCAGCGCGTGCTGCAAGGACAAGAACTGCCCCTCAATGGGGCCAGGCCCACTTGCTGCCTTGGCCGCCGCATTGCACGACCAGATTTTTCTGAAGACATTCAAATTGTCTACAGAACTGTTGGAGACGGGCCATGCCCCCCGGTGGTTCAGCCAATGAGGGCGAGCCTGCCGGGTGACATCATAGCTGTGCCCATCCCCTGCCCCCCCCCGTCTTTCCCCCTGCAGCTCTGCACAGAGCGGGGATCACAGCTGCACGCGCCGCCAGCCTGGCAGATGCGCGTGCGATGCCAACACCGTAGCCTAACCCTAAAACCCCCCTATCCTTCGTTCCCTACCCTAACCTCTGAGTGTCGAGCGGGTGCAGCGAAGGGACCCTTGGCGGCCGAAACGCCGGCGCCGACTTGGTGTTAGAAAAACGGCCGCAACCAATTGTCCAATTCCGCACTATACATACGTATAAGGCCTCGTTCAGGGTGCCAGAGGCAGGAGTTGGAGGGCGGGCGTTCGCGAGGGCGGGCGGTAGGCAGTCTGCTGGGCGATGTGTGCACATCCTCCCCAGCAGACTTTTTCAGGAGTTGAGGTGAGGAGGGGGCGGGGCTACAGACCTGAGGTTAGGGATCGAAGTTGCTGTCTTGAAATCATTCTCAAGAATGATTTCATTGGCTGCCGAGGTCCCTGTGACGCTGCTGCAGCTTCAAAAAACGAATTGGTTTGTTTATTGAAACTGTAGCCAGCGTCAACTCCCTACTTCGGAGACAGGGCAGCTGCTGCCCTGACAACCAGTATTCAATTTGAATACATTGTGTCCCACAGCAGCTCGCACGGCAGCACGCCCTCCCTCCGAAGCCTGCACCCTGAACGAGGCCTTAGTGACACTGCTGCACGCGGTACACAACGCCAGATTATTTTGATATTATTTATTGGTGTACCTTGGGTTTCAGTGAGGTCCTTGAAGCTTCCCTATCACCAGCCAGCATCGCCCCCAATAACACATTTGGGTATCAGGAATAACTCGCTCAGCCCCAGCTGCCATCTGATTGTAAAACTATAGTCGCGTCCTCTTGAGAATTCGGAGGGCCTCCTTCATTGTTCAATTACTACTAATAATACAAAGTTAACCCCCTCTCAGCTGGAGCAGAGCAGTTGACTTCATGTTGCTTGATACCTGGGTTACCGTAATGTGCACAAAGTTCTCCAGCTGTTGGTAGCTTTGGGAGGAACCCCCCTGGATCCTGAGATAGTTACTGGTTTGGTTGCGAGGGTTATCCTCCAATCAAAACAGAAATCAGACAGAAATGAAAATGGCTGCCAAATCTCATGGGTCCCACACATAGGAAGCTGCAACAATGGGGGAATGACGTTGCTTCTTAATGCAGGGGGTGCTCAACTCCAGCTCTCAAGACCCCACAACAGGTTGGGACGGTTTTAAGAAAAGCACATGTGGCTCAATCGTTGGCGCATTCCTCAACTGAGCCGCCTGTGCTGATACACACAGGGATGGGGCGGTCTTGAGGACAGGAAAAGACCCCTGTCCTAGTGGATGATCGTTTAAATGTCCAGGTAGTGACACTGGCAACTAAATCAGTAAACATTTAGCTTTTTTTAATTAAATAAATGTTAAAAAAAAACATTGAAATTCGGGGGTATTTCTGCTTTAAATTTTTTTTTGGGGGGGGGGGGGGGGTTTGCAGGGCAACAAGTTTAATTTCCATCCATCAGAACCTTTAATTATTTCAATTTATGAAAGTCCGTTATGTATATTTAATGGTTCTGCACCATGTACAGATCTAGTCAGTGGTGCGATTGACATTTTTTAATAACCGGTTCTTACCTTCACGGCGGGCGGCGTCTACCAGCATCTTTTCCCTGCATATCTCTTCTCAAAATGGCTGCGTGGTGTCACTTGGCGCTGCATTGCCATGACAACGCAACGCTGCATAACGCTGTGATGTCATGTAGCGTCTCATTGCCATAGCAATGGACGTCACGTGATGCGGTTTACGTCACGTGGTGTTCCCATTGGCATGGCAACACGGCGCCATTTGATGCCGCGTGGCCATTTTGAGAAGAGATATGCAGGGAAATAAAGCTGTTAGACGCCGCCCGCCGCCACACAGGTAGGAGAATAAAGCACCGGTTTGGCGAACTTGTGAAATTTTAGTAACAGGTTTGCACGAACCGGTGCGAATCGGCTGAATCCCACCACTGAATGTAGTCGATGTTACTGCAACTCGTGATTTACTCCTGCAAGTGAAATAGTGCAATCGTCCCGAATCCCTTATCACACATGTCTCTCTCACAACAAAACACACTTCTCCCGCTGGTGTGTTGTGTATGTCCCGCTGCAAACGCTCCACGGGTAGCAAAAACGGTGGTTACATCTGTATGATGTAACACATTCAATTGATGCTTATGGTATTACGCAGTGGCAAAATAATTGTTGGGGGAGGTTTTGCTCTGAAAGAGTTGGTGGCTATTGACCATATTTTTTTTGTTCCAGTTAAACTTGTGCACACTTTTAAGCAGCCATAATGATGTTATTATTGTGGTTTGTAATCTGTCAAACACAAGAAACACACGAGGGCTGTACTAAAATGTTATTTTTTTATTATCAGAATGATGTGCATTTCTTTATACCTAGTATTAGCAAATATAAATGATTAGTGGAATATTATGAATAATTAGTTCATACTATCAAACTAATACATGTTGTTTACCAATATATATATAATGAAACACAGCTGCAGCATCAAATACATGTTTTTGTTGACACACAGCAGCTCCCCTCTGCGCTAATAACACTAACAGTCTTTTTAGACTTTACGCCAAGTCGAACAATTTTGACGCACTTTCTGCTTTTTTTCCCGTCTCATTCTATTTTATGACATACCATTAACTTCCGTACGTCAGAAGAAACAAATGGTTAGTACATATGTAGGTGCGCACAAGCGCAATTTAAAATCAGATTTCCATGTGCCAAGGCATGTAATCTCCATGCAATGCTTATGGCGGTGTTATCCGCTATGGCTTTTGCATTCACATTGTGTGTGGACGTGCTTTTTCTCTTTGAATGGGTATGAGCCAGCGCCTTCATCTATCTGCTATGCACAAAAGGACACTGTTCAGTGGGAACACTTTTTGTGATGAAATCCTCTGGAGACTTTCAATTCGGTGAGTGCCTTCTTTGGGTGAAAGAGGCTCTTTGGGCAGATAATTTGGGTTCAGAGCACAAATTCAAAATTTGAAGCCAGCCACTTTGAAGCCATGTCCAAGTGCAGGCAGGAAAGTAACATGTATTGTTTGCAGTCATTGTGATATAAAAGAAGGACATGACCAATTATGGTTGTATGTATGTCTTTATTTATACAGCAATAAATAGGAAACGGCACCACGGATTTCCGCAAAAAAAACTATATATTGGGCCAACTAACGACGTGACGTTTCGACAGACACAGCTGCCTTTCCCAAGTTTGGATGACAGCTGGGTTTAAGAAAGGCAGCTGTGTCTGCCGAAACGTCACGTCGTTAGTTTTCCCAATAAATAGTTTTTTTTTTGCAGAAATCCGTGGTGCCCTGTTTCCAATCTGATTGCTGAAACTTGGAGTGCAGACAGGGATTCTCTGAACTAGGAGCACCGGTGAATATAAGTATTTTTTTCTTGTATTGGTGTGCAGCAATATCTCTTGTGTATTTATATAGTGCCATTAATGTACATAGCGCTTCACAGCAATAATACACATGTTTTTTCCCCCTAATTTACATGAATCTTTCAATCCCATCATTCCATGTTCTTATTCTTAAATGGATAATGGAGAACATAATTTCTAATGTTAATAAAAGAAAGGTACAAAAACCATAGTGTATTGCATACAGATATATGGGTTGCAATCATAATGACCCGCTCATGGGGACACTCCCATTCTGTTTCAACATTCGCAATTCCTTCTGGTTCTTATGAACCATTATTGTCAAGAAAATGAACTTCATTATCTGGAAACTGTTGAGGTGCATTTAAAGCTGCAGTTCAGTCTTTTTTATTTTTAATTTATTTTTTTACTTCAATAGTTTCATGTGTGCAATCTCTAATTACCTAAAGACCTGTATAGCTGCAGGTCAATTCGTTCTCCATGTATTGATAGGCGAAATTTGGTGACATAATTGGAGCTGGCATATGTTTATATTCTGCCTCTGTCACTCAGTGGAAGCTCATGAATATTCATGAGCACTCCTGCACTGACATGTGCTAGAGGGAGGGCAGGGCTGACAAAGGGGTGTGCCAGGGCTTGTGACAGGACATGAAGGGGCAGTGCCTTAGCAAATGGCTGTTAAAATAGAATACAAGAAAATTGGTCTTTCAAAGTTGTTTTTTTAGAAACAGAAAATGCTAAAAGTATTTTTTCTTACTACATAACTGATTTATTAAAAAAAAAACACACATGCAGGATATTGACTGAACTGCAGCTTTAAAAGGAAGTCTGTATAAATTGCCTTGCAATTATATATTTTCTGTATTGTTACCACTTGAAACTGTTGCATCTCACACTCCTAAAACCCTGTCAATTATATCATTTGTTGCCAGTTTACATTCCTGAATTAACTCGAGTGCAAGGAATTAGTATAAAAAACAAATGAGACAAAATAAAGAAAGCTATTAAAAGGGCTATGCTTGGGGCATGTGGCTACATCATAAAATGAGCTATAAATACAGTTTAAAGCATATTTCTACTTTAAATTATCAATATTAAAATGTTATTATTAGATCATCTGGATCTTGACATATTCTTATGCCCACTTTTTTTATATCTTAAAAATGGCAAACTGAAGCCATGTTTAATTACACAATTGCTTTGTTAAATGCCAAAGCATTCAAGTAACATGGTGTTTCTAATAATTTAATGTATACATGATATATTTAAGTAAAAATGGCAATATAAGAACTTGCAATAATTTCCTCTGGGACCCTGCTGTGCTAAAGCAACAATCGTTTTTTACAAATATGGGAAAAAAACATAAAGTTATTGAGCCACTTAAATTCTAACCTCATCAAAAAGCTTTTTATTGTATTCATTGACAACAGCTCTAACTTCTGTTTTATACTTTGATGTCCATGCTGTTTATTCATTAGCTGAACCGTAACATTTATTAGGTGTTACTACTTAGTTTAGCGATCTAATTTACACTCGTTGAGTTAAATATAATACATAATAGCAACAGATAAAACAATGCATTAGAACAAATTTGTATTTGTTATTATGCTAGAAGTGAAGTTTTACCCAGTAAATAGCTCTGTTCTGGGCTATTAAATACCACTGCATTTTTTTTTTTTTACAAACCTTGATTCCCATTTTTCTTTGTTTTAAAGAGCTTATCCCTTTTAACTTTTAGAGCATATATTATGTATCAGAGTTTATCAAATAAAGTCCAAAGACTTGTACAGTGCAGTACTTCCGATTGTATAGTAAATTGCAACAAGAGAATTGTAGTTCAACTTTTGGTGGCAAAGTAATTGGTGAGGACAAGAATACACATCCCATCCATGTCCGATTTCCAAATGATCTTGTGATTAAAAGTATACATGTAACCAATATTATAATTATTTAACATTTGAAAGAGCACTATAGTGACATATTGTGCTAACACAGTTCAGTGTCATTTTGAACAGCAATTTCGAAGCAATAACTGTAATGTGGACACGTGTTGCAGTTATTTGTTGATTATGTAATGTGTGGGAAAGTTAATATTTATTATTGAGAATTAACTTATGTGTAGGTGTATGGTAACCCGTATTACTCTTTAAAACATAATGTAAAATATATTGAAGCTTGTTATTGAGATATGATTCGTTTTTTTTATTACATCTTGTACATTATTCTTACGGAAAAGACAATGCTACAATGGCATCTTGTTTGCTTCCTTAAAGTATGCGGCTCTGGTTTTGCATTAATCCGATGTGACTCCTCTGGACAGGAAATGATTATAACATGCGTTCTGAATATTACAAAACTCTGGCTGCAGTATATTTGGTTCACTTCCCTGGTGGCTTTTTGTAATTGCATGTTCAACTTCTACAAGGTTGCTTAACGTTTGATCATATAGATCGTTTTTATGAGAACTGCAACTTAATAAATGTATTTGCAGCAGTATTGTAAGTGAGAATACTTCACTGTAGTTTAAATAAAAGGTATTTTCTGTAATTCTTTTAATGTGATATATTTAATCAAACACCCTTGCTGAGCATCAACAGATTAATATACACTTGTGTGAGTACTTGCTACAAAATAACACATTGCTCCTATTGTCAAAATGTATTTATTGTAAAATAAATATCAATATACACGTTTTGAAGGTAACACGGAAACTTTTTTAAATAACTATTAAGAGTCTTTATTTTCCTTTAAACGTGTTTATCTTAAGAAACAAACAAAACTAAGTTAGTGATTGCTCAAATCCTTATAAAATAAATATTTCACAATGTGATCTGTTATGATAAATAAAACGATTATTCATATTTTTAAGTTCTGTGTCTGTTCAAAACTTGAAGCATATTAGACGTTCTTCATTTTCATGAATTGTATATAATTAAATTGAATGTGAATCCGGTGGCTTCATTATCACAAAACTCGATTTCAGAAACTTGCATTTGTCTTTTGGAAATAATGGGCAGTTCTCTTAACCCATTGAATAACGAGATATCCAGTGTATATGTTAATGTTGTAAAATATATATTGTTCATTCAATGCTTCACATTTGAATGGACACCCATCTGACACAACTAGTATTCTAACGATAAAACACAATCTGTGGTGCTATTTGTAAGTATCCATTTCGTATGTAGTTAGTTTGCAGTAAAAGGACTAATGTATATTTAAAACAAACAAAAAATAAAATTCCAAATGATACCGGGTGAAGCGGGTGAGAGAACAGATCATGTACAGAATGTTGTTCTTTCTACATTATCGCAAAAACCTGAGCCCTGATTACTAATATCTGCTGTTTCTATAGGTTTCATGTCTGCATTTTAGCGGAGTAATTCATTCATATAGCAATAACACCGTATGACTTGGGTAACGCTCATTATACAAAATGTTATTTTTAATACATAGAAAAGGCTTTGATTTAGTTTGGTGTTGATGGCTCATTGATAAATTAATTTGATTTCAGAAATGAAAGATTGAAATAGGCCGTTCTTTCTCTACGTTATAATATTTTCTCTTAATCTAGCCTGGTTTATTCCTTCTTACTCAGTCGAAACAATGTCACCCTCGTTTCGTACAAAATACACAGTGACATGGAGACGAACTAACCGGGTGCTTTAATATAGAATCAGAGAGCATCCCTGGAAAAGCGAAATGCATGTGTTTTTTTTTAATAATTCTCTCACATTTACAGCGATAAATGCAAATGTATTCAGAAGCCTCATTTTACGTGAGTGCGGGAAATTTAGCAACAGCATTGTCACATAGAAAGTATTTTAAAGTGCATATCTCTCTTAATAGTCCATTAAATTACATTTAATAAGGCAAAATGTCCACTGCCAGACAGATGCTGCACTACTGGATTGATGCTTTGAGTTTTCCTTGTTTATTGTGAAAAGGCCGTTTTAAAGGAAGCTATGGTGCATCGTTGTACATGAGTGTCAGTGCTTCCGCAGCGAAACCCTCACACTTTGCAAATCATGCAGAGACGTTTGATACAAATAGCGATAGGGTCTAACAGTTTTTATAATAACGACTTTTCTTTATGTAAATTAAAAATGAACACATTTCTATGCTACAAGGTGTTGATGTGAACCAGAATCGCATCAATGGTTAATTTACATTTATGCATACTGTGTAAACTAGAAACTACTTTAGGTAACTCCACTTCCCGTTGTACACAGTAAAAATGATCGCGTTATGGGTGAAACGAATATATTCGTTACACCCAATTTATCAGCTATAGGATCACCTGCATGAAAACTGATTTTAGAATGTGTTGTCTTTAAGGTCCGATGTACACATACAGGTGGATACCTTACCTTGAGGGTGTTATGTATATTATATGTAACATACAATACATACTTTAAAAAACAATGATGTGTATAAGCTTTGCACGTGATCCCAGCTCTGGCTACATTTTAGGACTGTACGTGAGTCAGGGCGACAGGGTTTAATTTGGAAAAGTTTGTGAAGCATTAAATAGACTAAGATTTTTTTCAGCACCATAAAAATGTCCACATGAAGCCGATCAGATTTTTTGCACAAGTGCAACTTCCTCTTGTTAACGAAATCTTAGAAAATAGGACTGTAAACAACTATAAAATAACCTGCTGTATCTCCTGCACTCACTATGCCACCTGCATTCTCCTGTATGCATACTGCATTATCTCCTGCACTCATACTATACCACCTGCCCTATCTCCTGTACTAGTACTATGCCACCTGCATCATCTCCTGTACCCCCTACATTATCTCCTGCCCTCATATTATGCCACATGCCTTCTCATGTGCTCCCCTTGAAAATGTATCCGAATTGCCAGTTTTAAGCTGAGGAATAATAGGGCAAGTACTGGAAACCTTCCAGGAAGGACACTATATTGAATAACTTTGTATGGATTAAAATGTACCAATATATTGTTTAAAAGCCCAATTTATACATTTTTTTTCAGTGCAAATTGATTTACAGGAATACTTCCATAAAACAGGTTTTGTACAGTTTATATTTTTACTACCGAATGCACATTTAATATAGGACTAAACCTGTATGAAATTTAAAAAGATTGGCATCTTTCAGAGGCTCTGAGTTTTATGCATGGAGATTATGAAATGGGAAAGTGTTTTACTTACAATGTATGCCTTTTAAATTCACCTTTATGCCATCAGGATGTAGAAATGACATTGGATAATTTAGGATCACACTTATTTCAGCCCATAAGTACATTATTTCGACACCTAAAGTACACAACAGGTATGGTTGTGCTTAGATAATGACGAATTTTATATTATCCTACTCAAATAGGATGTTCTTTAAGACCTTTGATAGTCCTGAAGTTGTGGCCACACACAAGTACTTTGATTCCAGTCCTGGTCAGTCATTAACATAATAAAGAAGAAATATTAGTTACCAAGTTGTGCATGGCTCAATGCATTTCATACTCCAAAATATTATGCAGGATTTTTAGGACTGGTTTTAACATGTCTAGGTGCCAGTATGTGGAACTTGCCAACAAAGGGGAAGCAATATTTAGCTCCAGTCAGACTACTGAAATAAATACATGGGCTCCAATTCACAACGATAGTAACACAAACAAACTTTGTTTTAATAGATTGAGATTTATTTCAGAAAATAGTTGTACATGTTTAAAGATCCAAACCTCTTCAGTAACCTGGAAACAGTTTATTTGACCACATCTTTTTTCCTTACTTTGTATTGTTATCAATATTCCCCTTTGTAATATGTGGCAACCTCACTAGAGCAGCAAAGTAATACTGGAGGGTAACTATGTTCACAAACTCCAGTATTTACGTGCTGCTAAAGCACTGCTGCTAGACAATCATTAAGGCTGTACTGCAATAATTTGAAGGAACACATTAAAATATAAACATTCATTACACAAGAGAGTCTCACCATGACAATGACCAATACGAATATTTAACTTTGATAGTTCCTAGTATTAAATGGCTGATTGTTACAAATGTGAACAAGATGTGGTTTATTGGGCTTCTAAAATTGTGTATTGTTTTACTATAAGTTAAAATAAATCAATCATATGTACTTAGTGGCCCTCAATTTCTCATGAGCTCAGACATGAGGAAGTTGACAAAGGTTCTTCATCAGAATTGGTAAAGTCTGCAAGAACAGAAAACATTAAGTGGTGGCAAGATCATTTCACAAAATACCTGTTCAATACTTGTGATAAGCATTGAATTGAAAAAGTATCTGGGCACTGCTTATCTTGTTTTATCCCCGAGGTGAAGAGGCAGCTCAGAATGGTCTGTATCTTCTTGTTCCTACAAACCATGATGTGCTGCTACATCACCTCAAAGCATCCAGCACCTTAGAGTTCCTACATCATAAAGCAAATCCTGAAGGGAGCTGCTCTACAAGGGAAAGAGACCATTTACAAAATTAGAGAAGATCCAAGTTCTGTTCAAAATATAAACTTCTATAAAGTGTTTATAATATAAACCTGGTAAAAAAAGGTGGAATAAAATTGATTAGTTATGGAATTCCCAGCTCTATTGATATGGACAAATACATTACCAATAATTGTCACAATAAACCACAAACCAAGTGTGTTAAAAGTCTTACAGAAAGCAGGGAGAACAGCATATATTTCTATATTTTTTTCAAACGCTTTTCTTTACAATATTTTTACATAATATTTAATTACTGTTTTCTTTAATGTATGTATATCATTATTTATATATCGCCATTACTTCACAGCAGTAATACATCTGACAATCATATAAATAACAAATAATACAAATAACACATAATGGGAAGAAGTGTAGAATCAGCCACGGTGTTACTCATATGCTTCTTTAAAGGAGGTGTGTTTTAAGATGCGTCTTAAAGGTGGATAGAGAGGGTGCTAGTCGGATATTGAGGGGCAGTGAGTGAGAAAGGTTTAAGGCGGGAGGGGGCTTTAGACACGAGGTAGAGAGAAGGCATCCTTGAGCAGAATGCAAGAGTCGGGATGGTGAATAGAGAGAAATTAGGGCTGAGATGTAAGGAGGAGCAGAAGAGTGTAAAGCTTTACAAGTGAGAATTGAGTGTAACAAATGTAAACAAATTATACAGCCATGATTATTCAAAGAGTAAAGTGGGAGAGCAAGACTTTCCAAATAAGTTTAGAATTACAGAGGATTTAAGAGAATACAATTGCATTTCTTTCTACAGAAAACCAAAAGAAAATATTTTTCATTATGATGACCAAATTTTGTGAAGATTAAAACAGCAATCCTGTGGGGCTGGTTGCATGACATTTACCTAGTTTCTTACAGATAACCCCAACCACAATTTTTTTTTCCATGTCACATTTGAACAAATAAGTATACTGTGTACAGTGACTCTTACATTTATTAACAGTTCATTGATAGCTAGTTGTAATGTTTTAGATTTTGGGAGGTACAAATATTATTGCTGCCATTAACTCCACATCAAACCAGTGTGGCACCCATTCAATGTGTGCACACATTCTGAGACTTTGCCTTCTTAAGAAAACATTCTAGGACAGATTACCTTGGAACCAAAAAAGATTTTTCAATATTTTTGGAAAGATTATCCCGCCATGGTTTGTAAACACTAACAAAAAGTAGAGGCGGTTACTGCCTTTATTGTTGCCTTTCTTCACACTATTGTCCATTTTTTGTCTAGCTGGCCCTCACAGACAGTGTGTTTAAAAGTCTGATTAGATTATTTACTGGGGCAGAGCAAATAAGATTGACAATTGCCCCAGTTCCCAGTCCTAATTTAAAACTGGAAATAAAGAAAATTATGTGCGACACACACACACACCTATTTTTTTAAGGCATTAAACTAATTGTTCGTGCCGCTGGTTATAATTTGGACTAGTACCTAACCAAAGGGAGAAAGAAAGCCCCTAATTAGGTACACTCTAGTGGTGAGAAGAATTGCTGACAGGAATAAAACCTAACTTTAACAACAAAATTAGGAGGGGGTAAATAATACAATGGAGACACCAGAAATATAATAAAAATTACACAGGTCCGTGCGTTCAAGATGTATGAACTCGCTGGTTAAAAAAAAAAAAAACTAATAGCCAGTGTACGATCTGACATGAAGGTGGATAGCTGGATAAAGGTTGATACTTGTACTTCACTACGTAGAGGCCAGCATACAGCAATGTTAGCTATACAGATGCCTTATAGACACACTCCTGCAAGGGGGGGGGGGGGGGTTTAATAGAGGATAATGTCCTGAAGTACAGCTAATCCGCTTCCCAGTGGAGAGCTAGTGTCTATATGGCTGCTATAGAGACAACGAAGAGACAGGGTCCATGGCGTCGGGTAATGCGGGTAACAGGACGCCCCTCGGGTGGACAGCGTATATACCCAGTCAATAGTGATGACGAAGGAAGGAAAGCAGTCCCATATGTGGGTCCGGACTACTCAAGAGGTCCGTGGGAAATACACAAGTCCAGTGGTGTCTGTGAGCAGCTGTGCAACTGCAAATACAATAAAACGCTCTGCATAGTGTCGAATTCATGTAGTCAAGCGGTTTATGCAGTAAGTAACGAACGGGATGCTTTGGCATCACTGGAAAGCTGTGTCTTGGTGCTCGCTGTAGACCACTGACGCCATAACTAGCCGACCCAACATACGTTTTGCAACGTTAGCTTTGTCAAGGGTCAACCTTTAACCAGTTATCCACCTCCGTGGCCACTAGTTTTTTTTTGAACCAGTGAATTCATATATCTTGAATGGACAGAGCTGTGTTCTTTTATTATCTGTATGGCGTATCGATTGTATTATTTACCACCTCCTAATTTTTTTGTTAAAAGTTACGTTTTATTCCTGTCATCAATACTTCTCACCACTAGCATTGAGTGCACCTAATTAGGGGCTTAAAATCTTGGAATGGGATGATTGGCCGTGGCAAAAATGCCGCCAGTGTTCCTTCCGCGATGTCCACTGTCTGCCACACACCCGACCCAACAAGCCTGCCGCTCCGTCAACTGCATGTCCTGACCACCTGCTCTGACAACTACATGTTTAAATGTCCCTGCCAGACAGGCCACTTCAACACTCCATTTTTAAATGTCCCATGGATATTTAAAGATGGCACATCTGAGTGGCCTGTCTAGGCAGTGTTGCGGTCCCGCTTGGGACATTTAAACACTCGGTTTTCGAAGTGGGCTGTTGGGCTCGGCAGACCTGACTTGTTTGGTCGGGTGCACGGCAGATGGTGGTGGGCACGGGAGCGGATATCGTGACAAAATGTCCGTTTTGGTCGCCGCCAACATCCTAGACCATTTCTTTTTTACATTGATTATGTACTATTCAGTATTTCCTTAGTGCACCGTACTAGTTTACTTCCATTTCTAGGTAGAGCGAACACACCTTTTTTGTTCTAATTTGGACTACACATCTTTTCCCAAAGACAGTAGTCAGAGAATTAGAGTACTGGCACAGTAGGAAACCTCATTGTCAACTTTTTTTTTTTAAATTTGCATTAAGGAATCAAAAGAACAATGACGAATAGTTGTGGTTTCTTTTTAGATATGACTAGATTAATTTCCTACTAACCAAATATTGTGCAATATATAAAGGATCCTTTGTGAAAAATAATAACTGGTATTTCCAAGAAAATATTCTAGTTGTGAGCACTGGTTTAGCGTCAAGGGGCTTTTGGTTGATACAAGATATAGTTCCACTTTGCACCATATAAGTAAGCTGCATTAAAGTGAAAACCTATAGCTATGTAATGAATTATCTTTCATTTTTTACCAATTCAAAATTAGAATAGGTTTAATAACTTGTTAAACTTAATTCCGAAAAGCACAAAATTTTAATTTGCAGTACGTACTGATTAGTAGTGGCTCTATGAAGATATTCATCTAAATTAACTTTATAAATAAGTGGAATACAGGCATACCCCGGTTTAAGGACCCTCACTTTAAGTACACTCGCGAGTAAGGACATATCGCCCAATAGGCAAAGGTACGCATGCGCCTGTCGGCACGTCCTGAACAGCAATACCGACTCCCTACCTGTACCGAAGCTGTGCGCAAGCGGGGAGACTATAGAGCCTGTTACAAATGCGTTATTTACATCAGTTATGCACGCATATGACGATTGCAGTACAGTACATGCATCAATAAGTGGAAAAAAGGTAGTGCTTCACTTTAAGTACATTTTTGCTTTACATACATGCTCTGAACCCTTTGCGTACATTAATGCCGGGTATGCCTGTATACATTTTATAATTTTTAGGAGCCAGAGTTGTTAGGTGTGGCTCTCTCAATACACCTAACGCCACCACACGGTGCACTGAACAGGGGCAGGCAGAGTACAGGAGGGCTCCGACGAGGATCCCTGCCCCCCTGCTCTGAGCTTTGGTGAGCCTGTAAATCACTGCTGGTGCTGATCCCAGTATTGCAGATCTGGCTTTTATGTCACTGGGGAGCACCATTACAGATCGCTGTGGTGACTGACAAGTAAGTCATCCACGTGTATAGCAGGTGATAAATGGTCTATTTATTTTCACTTTGGATAACATATTTATCACCTGACAAGGGTGCTGGACAGTATGTTAGATGTCTGCAATGTTCTCTCCTTGCCCTTGTTTAAAAACCTTGTGACTGCTGATATTATGCTTCGTGTATGTATATGTTATTTGTATAGAGCAGGGGTGCGCGGTTCACTTACCCGGCTTCAGTATCCACGTGTCTCCCTGGCAACGGGCGTCACATGACCCGCGGCGTCATTTGACGCCCGTTGCCATGGCGGCAAATAACGCTGTGGGTCACCTGACGTCACATGACTCCGAGGCGTCATGTGATGCCGAGGGAGGGGGGGGGGGGTGGAGAAGGGTGACACAGGGGGAGAGCAGGCAGCGGGAGCGCAGTGCAGGAAGTTTGCGCACCCCTGGTATAGAGGATTTTAAGCACAAGTTTTTATGACCACTCACCTTCTTTAGGATTTATCAGGGGTGCGCAAACTATTTGAGCCATGGTCTTGTGACATCACGTCGCCGCGTTGCCATGGCGACGCGTCACACTGAGCTTCTGGATCCCGGTAAGTGAAGTTGCAGAGGCCTCGTGCGATCCCCCGGCATTTAATTTAAATGCCTTGGGGAAGACTGCGGGTCCTCTGCAACCGCCGCACCCCCCCCCCCCCCCAGAAAAATCGTGCGCCTTTCCGTTTGCACACCCCTGGTCTAATTGGCAAATCAAAGCATTATCTTTACACCATTATTCATTTTTATTTAAATATATTATTGGTATTTACTTTATGCTGCTGCCTGTTGTGCAGTTTACCATTTAAACTATCACCCTTAACCTCCCTCTACTATTTGTAGATCAATTATATTTTCCCCGTCTCATTTAAAGCAGCAGTTTGCAATAAGGGGATTTAAATTTGTGCACTCAGACAAGGACTAAAACCGTATAATAATGCAAAATTGCAAAATACCTACAAATACTTAACTTCATGCAGCTCCTTCCTAGAAAAAAAATTAAAAAAAAATGAATCATCTATCAAATATTGCTGTGCTTGTAATAGTGAATTTGTAATACAGTTGTCAAAAAGCTATAATCCACAGAACAAAAACAAATCCCTCCCCCACTGTATAGTTATTTTCTCTCATCTCTGAACGTGGTTAGAGAGCATTATGACTGGGTAGTGAGATTTAAGTACAAGTAGTAAAATTTTTGGGAGGTTGGAGAGACCATATCAAAAGGTTCATACACTATACAAATAGATACATTATAAATAAAACTCCAGTTAGATTTCTGCTAACCACATTAGTAATAAATCACGAAATAAGGTTTGAAATAATTGATTAGATCAAAAAGAAGGCTTTTCCTGCATGTTTGTAAATGAGATCTTAAGAAACATGCTCTACAGATATATGAATAGAAATTGTTTCATATATAACGACTAAACCACCTCCTTAATAACAGTACAATAAATGATATCACAACCTGCAAAATATCCAGTGCCTTTGCTCAAGCATACTAACCTTTCAAAACAGGTACACATGAAGTGCTTTGACTTGGCTAAATCCATTACTTTAATTATATAAACAAAGTATGGCAAGTTCCAGTCACGCTGCTCTTTTTAAAATATGACAGAGGTTATTCTTACATTGTTACATCTTCGTATTTACGCTTCAACCACCGTGTTCCTGCAACCTGAATTGTGGCTACGAAACGGGACATTTCTTCTTCATCAGGTCTTAGATGTTTAAATTCAGCCTGTATTGACAAGTAGATTTATTAGTATGACTGCATTTAAAACCATACAGCTCAGCAATTGTGAAATCAAGAATTGTGAACTTATTTTAGAACAGCTTAGAACTTCTTGCATCCATTTTTGACCCAGCAAGAAAATGTACACTGCATTTTTAGTTGGTTAACACTAGGTGATATTTTGTGGCTAGTATATATTAGCATTATGTGTGTTATTTTACTGTGGTTTACAATTACCAATAAGTACATAGAAGAGTCAGGGCCACATTCCACCTGCGGGGAAAATCTAATAGAAAGATACATCTGCATATAGATTAGATATATGTAAAAACCTGAGAGGATTGAAAGAAAAAGTGCGACAGAAAATCAAGACAGAATAATATCCAATCCATTCCCAAATTGTTATGGTCATCAATTTCTATGATAAGAAGTTCAATTATTTGATCTTAAAAATACTATAAAAAACCACTGCGGCAATTACAGAAACATTGGTTCTTAATCTTAGATTATTATCCAGTCTATTCCCAAATGTTAGTAAGATTAAGAAAAACACTCTTTAATTGCCAATGTGACATTTACAGTATCTTGAATATCCAACAATTTAATTATCAATCAACAACCTCACGGGCTAATATATTCTCAAAGCACTAGTAAGAGTAATTTGGATTTATAAAAATAAGAACTTGCCATGAAAAATGGAAAGAATTAGTCTTATAAATTTGTAATTTAGTCAATGAACAAAAATGATAAACTGTGTACATGAAATTAACTTTTAGTAATTGGGTTATTAAAACAGTGTATTAATTAATAGGAATATACAAACCCAGAGCCTGCATCTTGCAGATACAACATAAGGACTAATCTATTGCAACTACAAGATAAATATTTTGACAGATAATAGTGGAGTAAAAATAAGGAAATACTTATTCTGATAAAACAATTCATCTTACAATTAAATTGTATCCTATATTTTTTAAAAAGTTACACGTCAGGATATAAAATATTCAAGAGTTATGTATGAATTTCAAATCACATTTGTTTTATTCAGCTATAAATGGGGTTTCAATGTCATATCCAATGCCATTGCTAGGTTAGTACAATAAAATTAATCACAAACAAAGAATATGAATTGCATGAAACGGGTCATTTTTTTTCATGCAAAATTACAATTTGTACATAACGCAGAATATAGGAAACATATTGGGTTGCCAACATACATAAAATCCACAAAGTCTTCTAATTTAAAATCTCAAACTTTCTATCCCATCCAAATGCATTGCCCAAAGACTTATTAGCTACTAAACCAAGTTAATATACTTGTGACAAGTCTTAGCTCTGCATTGAGCAACAAATGATTTACCAACTACTAAGTATAATTCTTAATCTTCAAAAGATATGCAACAAAGACAATTTGCCAGTAACAGCACTACTTAATTGTTTATTTACCTTCTTGAGGGTCCTTTGAAATTGAAGTCATCTTTTGCATATAATTCTTCCTAACAGCTTTCCAGGTGTAGAATAAAAGGCTTATGTTTCAGCTATAAATGAACAAAAAGTTACATATTTTCACACATAGAACAGAAATTTGGTTAATACCTGTTAAATACATCTAAGAATTGTTGCACATAATAGAAGAGACTGGCAGATATGTCTTGCACTATTATGACTGATCCTCTATTAAAACATATGCAAGTTAAAATGTAACAAGCATAAACACTACTTTGTTACCTTCTGTATCAGTTAGTAGTTAATGCATGAGTACTTAAAGTATTTATTTGTTTTACAAAATGTCATACATCCAGAGTTGCAATAATTATTTTGTAATAATGCTGGAGAGATTCTGATGACAGAATGTGAATGGTTTGGCTGAATCTTAACATCTAGGAGAGCCTCTAAGACTTTCTTAAAACCACATATCACATTTCATATAAGCAAGTAAATTACATTGTGTGCATAAATATATATTGCACATTTGACAAAGAGCAGCTTGTAAGGTACTGCAAAAATGCTGAAGGAAACAAAGAAACCGATTTACTTTCTGTACAAGTTGCAAAGTGCAATTGAAGTGTTTTGTCATCCACTATTTATATTGTGTAGTAATTTAAATTAAATTGGCATGGCTATTTGTAGTTAGAGCAATTTAGTAAGGATTTAATCTAAAAGGATAAACAAGGGACCATTTTAAGTTTTTTTTTTCAAGAGAGGAACAAACATTTAAATGAAGCAAACCTACAAAAACTGGAGGCACCTACATAAAACTAAGATAATTGGAAGGGTTGGAAATACAATTCTGATTAGCAAAGGTTTATTTTGGTAAAATCTTGGGTTGTACAAGTCATTAAAATAATTCCAGCATTTTAGAGTCTGCCTCCTACACAAATGTGGTGTGTGTGGATAGATGTATAGTAAACATGAAGCATCTTGATAACCACTTGACTTCTAAACAATGGCTTTGACATAAAAGGCATCTTCTCTTAACCCTATCCACCTTAAACTGCAACCAGAAATCGTGTATTCACTGCTTGCTGCCCTGGACCTCCTTATTTACAACATATTTGTTTCATGCTTATGGGTTTGAGAAAAATCAGAAAAAACGGTATTAAAGTCACATCACAAATTATTATTTATTGTGTAACTCCTGTGCTAGAGGCCTGCACCACACAAACATGGGCACAGTGGGACTCATGTGAACATATTTCCCTGTTTACTTTGTGTTATTATCCATTTGGCACTTTGTATGGTAGAAATTTGATCCCAAATGGGGAAAAAAAAATAAAATAATAATAATAGAAGGTTTCGATTGCAGATTCCTAAGCAAAACGACCTGTAACCTGAGCTCGTGCAACTACTCAAGAAAGTGTCAGGCTAAACGCATTTAAATCTGTTGATTAAACAAAGAATGATGGGCTGTAAAAGGGAGAAATGAAGCTCTTTCGGGATCTTGGGGGCTGCGGGAAAGTGTGAGTGAGGCTGTGTCATTACTCAGCAGTAACATAGTGGCCTCCAGTAACTTCTCCCACTTCATCGCGGGATTGGGGTTCAGCATCATCACCCCAAATATAGTCCCACCAGCCCCTCCCCCCCAAAAGACAACCCGCTTGATTCCCCCCCCCCCAATTCCCACTGATTATTCCCCAAATGTCACCATATTTCTTACCCCTCCCCACCCCCAAAAAAGGACAACTCCTTTGTCTGACCCCTCCACAAGACAGCGCCCTTCACAAAAAGCCCCACCCCCCACGCATAAATGATACAAAGGATCCAACAACAACACCCCCCCCCCCCAATAAAGAGCACTTGTTTGATCCATAATAACCCCCTTAATTAATCCATCACCGACTCCAAAAAATACCCCCCCCCCCCTTCTGATCTGCCCCAGGTAGTCCGTCTACCTTTTGGGTTTGCTTAATATCCCCCCCCCCCCCCACTCTCAACAAGTCTCCTCTTACTGTACCTCTGAGATAACAACTGCCTGGGAGTGGGTTAAATGCACCCACAAAAGATATACACATATAGAGATATATATATACACATACAGAGATATATATATATACACATACAGAGATATATATATATATATATATATATATATATACACACACACACACACACCTCTATCGACACTTACAAACGTACACCCATATGGTCTGATCAAAATACAAAACAAAACGACACCCACTACATAGCATCCTGCATAATTAAAATGTAACAAAGAAACTTCTACCTCAAAAAACAAAACACAAACACACGTGTTGGGGTGACCCCCTATAACCAGGGCAAACACCCCCCCAACACTGCTCCCCTTTTAATCCCGAACTAACATCAATAAATGAACAGAAAAAAAGTTGCGTCTACTTGCCTCCCACCCCTGGGGTTGTGTATGTGTAATTATAATTACAACAACAACCCCCCTTCCTATTGCCGCTGCTGCCTCCGGGACTCGGACCCGGCCCGGCCACCTCAGCGTCGCTGCTGCTTCTACCGAAATAAACCCGACTGTTTTATATATTTATTTGAATTAATAAAAAAATTTTAAACGGGTTTCCCAAGCCCCAGAGCAAACTGCGAATGTGACACTGTTACTGACACACACACACACATACATACATATATCCACACATATATCCACACATATATATATATATATATATATATATATATATATATATATCTATATCTCCCCTTTCGCTGCTCTCCCGCCATTAAAACTGCCTCACAGAATCGTTAACGGTCACTCTAGATTTGAATTTCTCCCCCGCGCGCTCTTTTTCTCTCGTTCTTTGCCGCCCGCTCAGCGGGACACAGAGTGCGGACCGCGCAGAGCCGCCGGAGACATTATTATTTATATATAGATTTTTTTTTTTTTTTTAATATATAGATTTTGGGGGGCAGTTTTGCAGGAGGGGGGGGAAGAGGGTGAGGAAAGCTTTCGGTGTCTTAAAAGAAAAAAAAAGACCCCAATGGATCTCCTCGCGAATTAAAAAATTTCCCACGGAAAAAAAAAAAAAAAATATCCCTTCTTACCTCAGTCCAATCGAAAATGGCGCCGAAACCTTAAAAAACTTCTTAAATTTCATTGTAGGGTTTTTTTTTTTTTTTTCCATTTTGCGGGGGATTGTGGGTAAGGGGCTTCGGAGGAGGAGGAGGAAAAAAATAAATAAAGATTAAAAAAAAAAATGGTGCGGGCGGGGTTATATATCTATGGGCGGGGTTATGGCGGTGGGAGGCGGGTCCGCGTGAGTGCTGGGCCCCCCGCGAGCGCGCGCCCCTGTGTTCAACAAGGCTGGTGCGCGCTACACATAGGAATCAATGTGGGGTGATTTTTTTTTTTTTTAAATAAACTTTATTGATACAAAAATCAAAAGCTGAGTGGGTAGAGAACTTTTAAGTTGCCAACGGCTTGAGATAACGCCCTTTATATTTTGAAAGGCAGTTGTTCATACATTGCGTGTATACAACTATAGATAGAATGATATACTTTGTTTAGATGTGCATATACATATATATGTATATAAATACTTTTTTATGAAAATATATATATAAAAATATATACAGATGGTCCTTGGTATCCTACGACCGGCTTTCCGTCGAATGCCACAGGCCCCATAGTGCCCGCGACGCGTGACGTCACCGTCGCCGCTAGCGAAAGTTGTATTTGGCTTTGCGGCGGCGGCGCGTGCTACCAGGGCATTGATTGGTTCAGGCGACAGCCCCTCAAGAATCAAATATTCCCGGCTTCCAAAAATCACACGGCGGCGGCAATGCATTTGTTTTCGCGCGACGTCGCATCGCCGGCACTATAAGCGCGGCCTAAGGCTGCGTCCATAGACACTGCAGCGGAGGCTGAGGGAAAGCCTGGCCTTAGTACACGCGCCTTTCGGGGGCGTATCTATGGGCGGGCCAGTGACGTCACGGAGCTGGTTCGCCCACGTGACCGCCCTATCGTGTGAGGCACGCCGTATAGACGCGATCACTGCCTTTAGGCAGTCTGATCGCTTAGCGTGCGGACGCGTCCGCGCTGTCTGCCTATCCATGGACGCAGCCTAAGGGCTCGCTCAGACAGGGTGCTGTGGGACCGTGCTTGCGTTCGCGCCTCCGCCGCGCGCTCCTGCAGCCAAGCGATTTCTGCTTAAACTGCAGGCGTTGGGTCGTGGCGTTTGGGGGCATAGCGGGGCGTGTAACGGACACGTCACGGAGCTGGTTCGCCTCTATTGGCTGAACCAGCTCACGTCACGCGACAGTAGAATCAAATTTCAATTCGGGTTGTGGCGGCAAAATGTCGCAGCGACAACGCTGCACTTTGCCGCCGGTGGAGTTTTCAGTCAGAAAACTCCCACCGAACGCGAAATTGCGACGGACGTGCTCGTGTCTGAGCTGGCCCTTAGGCTGCACTTATAGTGCTGGCGACAGTGACGCGACGTCGCGTAAAAACAAATGCATTGCCGCCTTCGCGTGCCCTTATAGTAAGCGCGACGCAATGGCTTGGTCGCGATCGCTGGAAGTCATTTCAATTTGATTTTTCTAGCGACCGAAGCCTGCCGTCGCCGGCACTATAACCGTAGCCTTATCCGACGCCGCATCATGCAGTCAGCTGGACACATTATCCGACGTCGGAACCGCTTATCCGATGCTCACTGCCGCGGATTAACATGGACCTGCAATCTGATGGTCCATTATCCGATGCCGGTTTGCGGGACGCTTTCCGTCAGATAAACGAGGATATGTGTTCATATGAGTATCTACGGAGACAATGTATAACAGCATTTTTTATTTCCTTTGTTGTATTAGCCTTACTGTATTAGTAAAACGCAGACAAAAAATGGTTCCCCTTCAGTAAAGTATAATGGAGGGGGGGGAGGGGATTGAGGCGAAACCTGAACAAAAGTACGGGTGGTGTCCAGTATACATAATATAAACATTACAAAACAGTAAAAAAAAAAAAAAAAAGCTGTGCAAAATCTAGATTGTAATCATATGCATTATTAACAAAATTCACATAGCAAAAGGTTGTAGCCCAAACCCAACATCCGTTCTAACTGGGCATTTGCCTGATTTTCTTAACATACATCTTGGTGTTTCACTGCACTCAAGACTGCAGAAATGCCACTTCTTCATGTGAAATTGGGGACATAACCACTTGTCAGCACACGACAGGTCTGCAGTCCTGCTCTTCACCATTATTTTCCTAGCACAGTGGTGCACAAACTGGGCTGCTCCATATTTTCTAGGGCGGGGGGGAGGTGCGGCGCTTAAAGAGGCCCTGCGCTCTTCCCCAAAGAGGCCTCTGTGTACTTCTCTCTGCTCTCCGGCGGCTTCTGGTGATGGATCGCCATGGCAACGCGGCGTCAAATTACTCCACAGGGTCACATGGCAACGCGACGTCCCATGACGTCGTGACATCAGATGAGCCGGAGAAAAGGTAAGGGGGGTGGGGCTAAAGCAGGGGAGAGCAGGCAGGGTTGCGCAGACGAAAAAGTTTGCGCTTAGCTGCTTGCCAAACAAGCAAATTTGAATTTGCCGCTTGCTTGCTCCGCCACGCATGAGAGCCTGCACGCTCAGCGCCACCCTGGCCGCTGCCCTAGCATACAGCGCTTCCACTGCAGGAAGGGATTCTGGGTAATGACACTCATTTGCATATTCTACCTAGTTTGGGATGGCTTTTGACCAGCTAAAGATTGCTGTTGTGTGGTGAAGCATTTCCTTTCTGCCTCACTATACCATGATATAGTAATTATTCCTAATATTTCAGGAGCCACAGCGGCTCACACACACATGCAGCACGTGTGAGCCACTCCAGTGGGATTGACTTGTAGATGACGTCCAATATGTGGGCGGGTTCCTGGCAGGTAGGCGCGCGTGCGGGCGCGCGAGGCGAAGGCGGGAAAAATGTTAATGAAGCTGCACCCTACGCAGCAGGGGTTGAGAAAAAGGAGGAGAGCAAAGGAGGGACTTGACATAAATGAATACTGTACACAAATAAAAAAATAAAACATTCTCCGTGGTGTTTGTTTAATGCAAGAATAGGCGGCGCCAGGCGCATAGTGAAGGAAGGAGGGAGGGAGGGATGATGGATGCCCCCGGGGGTTGATGGCGCAGTAGCATCTTTTGTTCTGAGGGAGGACTGAGAGGGGAGGTAACAGGCGGGGTCGCAACCCGATCTCAAAACACAGAGCTCGTGGGCTGGGAACCCGAGGGAAGCCGTGTGATGTGCGAAAGTTTTTCTGATCTAAATCATTGCGTCGTCGCTAGTAGTTTCACGCGAGGTACCCCTCAGCGCCATGTTGGGGCAGCTTCATTTAATTGTTAGGTTGCGCCCCAAAGTCATCGTGTGCATATTCCCATTACTGTGCAGTCATGATGATGCATAGGAGTCAGACTAGGGGGAACCACAAGACATTTACATTTTAATAAGCTGTCCTTATTTTAAAGATATCATTCTCTGGCTCATTAAAGATGGGTATGTGTGACATTTTATAGGCGTGTTGTCCCTGTTTTTGGAATCTCAAAATAGAGATATTACTTTTTAGAGATTATTTTCATAAGGAATGCAGAAAAAAATGAATACATTTGGATATTCAGGCATATTTCTGTGGAGAGAAACTAATTTATAATTAATTTGTCCTTTTCTTGGGTCTTGACCAATAAAGTGAAATGGCAATTTTTCAAAACTAATGTCCAACTATTTTAAATATGTTTTCTTCTACATGCAGTTTACTAAAGCAGTGGGCATCATTGTGTCTGTAAACCATTTTTCTTACCCTTTGGCCTATTTGGGGTAGGGTAATAGATAAAATACATAGCATTTATTTTTGTATGTCGACGCTGACTCCCAAATACTGATCACCAACATGCAAGGTGAACAAACAGTTTAGTTTGAAACAATTATTGACATTGTACCAAAAAAAAAAGCTTTCATCCTTAATATTCATTTAGTCGATAATGGCGTCATCTTTGCCTAAATGTTTTATCTTGACATGATATCATCCACAGATACAAATACATTTGATGTCTAGACAAAATGGAAGAATCAAACATGGCACCTGAAATGGCTTCCATGTAACCTACTAACCATGTGAAAACCTCATATGAAGGCATTTGCACACATAACTTCTTTATTTATTTGTATATGTCTATATATAAATGTGTATATATATATATATACACGTGAATGTGCTCACAAGTGATATTCTTTATTGCCTATATATAAACATAGGAGTGGTGACAAAATACCTGTGCTAAAAAAAAATATTGGTCTTTAATTTCACATGTGCCAATCTCCACTCTATGTCAGATCCCCACCCTCAACCCTTTATGAATACAGCTGTCAGGCTGGACCATATTCCAACCTGAGATACACTCCACCCTACAACGAGCAGCCACTTTACTTTCTTGTTTCAACATTGTCCCTCATTCCCTCTAGATCGTAAGCTCTCACGAGTAGGGCCCTCTCATTACCTCTTTGTAACGGTTTGTGCATGTCTGTCCTCCTTTGTATGTTATTGTTTATGTAATATACACAACTTTGTACCCCCACTGTACCGCGCTTCAGAATATGTTGGCGCTTTACAAATAAACAATGATAATGTAAACGTCACAAGTGTCCAGCTGTTCGAATTAGCTGAAGGTTTTGAGCTTTAACCAATGGGTACAACCAGAATTGCCACCACTCCGGGTTTGACCCGGAGACTACGGGTGTTCGCCACGTATCTCCGGGCTACGGGGTTGGCGGCGGCATCTCCCCCTGCAACTGCTGTCAATATGGCTGCATGGCTTCAAATGGTGTCGCGTTGCCATGACAACGGGACGTCATGCGGCGCCGTGTTACCATGACAATATAAGGCGTACCGTTGTCATGACAACGTGACGCCGTGTGACATCATGTAGCGTCCCGTTGTCATGGCAATGCGGCACCATTTGGCACCACGCAGCCACATTGATAGCAGTTGCAGGGGTGAAATGTCGGAAGGACACTGGGAGACGCCGTCGCCGAAGGTAAGAGCTAAATGTAAAAATGTTATCTCCTGTTTTAGCATGATTATCCCATTTTAGCAAAATCAAGCCTCCGATCTTTCAAGTACAATGAATATAGCCTTTACTGTCCATCTTTATTGCAGTAAACCTAAGACTGTATACAGCTACTTTGGCTTCTTAAGTAATCCCCTTACTCTTAAATATTCCAATAATTATTTTTCGTCTGTTTGAATGACGCAATTAATATGTAGCAGCCATTCTTTGAAGTTTTCACTTTTGCTTATTTTAAAAAAAAACGCAAAAAAAAAACTATTAAATATTGTTTCTGGGATGTTTGAGCAATACGAAGCACATAGGCCAATGCTGAATTAGTAGATTTACTATGGGGATCGCTGCATTTCACTGTTAAGGTGAGCCATTGAGTATTTACCAGGGATGATGTGAAAAGCAAATTCTTACCAAAGGTTTATGCTTAGTTCACTAAAGGTTTGTATTGCATACCAGGCCCTGATCATTAGTTTAAATGATCCCATTTTCATTTTTCATTACAATATCTGAACAGATACTGTATCTTCCATAGCGACAGATTCCAGGCTGATTTTTCATAGCAAAATATAACCAATGGAACATTAACTCTGCAGGTGGCACGTTTAGCAACCCTGCAGAGTCAACTTCGAAAGCGCTCTGGTCTGAAATGGAATGTGCAGCCTCGTGAAAGACAATGTGTGCGCCAAGCCTAGCATCAATCACAGATTAATGGTGCAACAGGCGGACCGTGGCTTTGGCATGTGACTAAGCCTCATGCAATATTTCTATGGAGAAGATGAAATTTGATCACACTTATCACATGCCAGAAATCACCTGGTGCTTGGCGCACTTCTTAGGCCGAGACGAAGCCATCAGTAAGCCACTAACTTTATGAAAAGCAAGTCATTCTCCAACCGCAATTATCAGCTTAAGCGACCTTTATTCCTTAAATCAGGAAATGTAGCTCTAGTGCCTGTAGCTAAGCACTTAAAAACATCTGATGCACGTACAAAGTGTAGTATGATTTATTATTGAAAACGTTGAATATAGGACCCAGGAAAGAGAAGGCTCAGAGGGTAATTAAGAAAGGAGATACGTATTATTATTATTTTTTTGTAACTTATATTTTTATTAATGTTTTCAAACATAAATGGGAAGGGAAAGGATCCAAAAAAAAGAAAAAGGAAGGGGGGAACAACCATTTAGTATCAACATTCTTTACAAGCATTAACAGTCACATTACATATCATACAATATCTTATAGACAACACATTCCGCACAAACCACTCCCAAATCATCTATTCCTCCGGAAACATCCCCCTATCCGGCATCCAAGGGATCCCAGACCCTATCATACTTCTCAGTAGTATGGTTCAGGAACGATGTAAGTTTCTCCATTAATTGGACATCATACCACTCCAGAGGCTTTTTCAGCCACCTCACTTCGACATCTTGTGGGGTGGTGACCCTGTTCTCCGAATCCTTTCAACCTGAGCTGCTGTTTGCCAAAACTGTTGTTCCAGGTCGCCTGTTGCATCTCAGGGTCCGGCACGAGGACTACACATTTAATTTCTTGAACGTGTATGCTCCTGCCACCGGACCCCTGAGAAGGCAGTTCTTCGTCAGATTGTCGGAATACCTGGAGACAGTCGACGCGGACGAACACGTGGTGCTCGGGGGTGATTTTAACTGCATCCTCGAGGCTCTGAGGGACCGGAATGGTCCGGAGCCACACCCGAGTTCTGCGTCGGCCTTGCGGGAGGTCATCACCCGCTACTCCTTGGTAGACGTGTGGCGAGAACAACATCCCGGGGTATCTACTGAGTTCACCTATGTTAGAGTGTTTAGAGGTGGACGGATATCCTGGTCCAGGATCGATAGGCTGTACATATCCAGCCACAGCCTGTCGCGAGCTCAGTCCAGTACCATTAGGCTAGCGCCGTTTTCGGACCACAATTGTGTGTCCGTGACGGTGGCGCTAATACCAGCAGCGCCCTCGGCCACCTATTGGCATTTCAACAATACGTTGTTGGAGGACAAGGGGTTTGCGACGTCGGTCCGAGACTTTTGGATGGCCTGGAGAGGTTGCAGGTCAGACTTTGCCAAGTTAGAGCAGTGGTGGGACGTGGGCAAGGTTCATCTGCGCCTTGTTTGTCAAGAGCACACTAAAGGTGCCAGCAGGCGGCGCGATGCTGAGATCGAGACCCTTAGGGAAGAGGTGCTCGATCTCGAGAGGCGGCTGTCTGTGGCAGGAGACCAATTCCTGCAGTGTGCGTACGTGGAGAGGAAGTGTGCTCTCCGGGACTTGGAAGATCGGAGAGCTCGGGGGGCGTATGTGCGATCCCGCATCCACTTCCTTCGGGAAGAGGGTCGCGGGTCGCGCCTCTTCTACGCGCTGGAGAAAAAGAGGGGAAACCGTAAATATATCACCTGCTTGCTAGCAGAGGACGGTACCCCGGAGAGCATCCGGGACAGAACCCAGAGGTTTTACGTAGATCTTTTCTCTCCGGAGTCCATCCAGCCGGATGCGTGCAGGGTCTTATGGGAGGGGCTTCCCACGGTCGGCGAGGGTGGAAGAGAGCGGCTTGAGTTACCTTTGACTCTGGCCGAGCTCTCTGAAGCTCTTAATCTCATGTCCCACGGAAAAGCGCCGGGGCTAGACGGGCTGACTGTGGAGTTCTTCCGGTTTTTTTGGGTGATGCTGGGACCTGATTTCACAGAGGTCCTGGCCGAAGCCCTGGAGACTGGTGAGATGCCCCTTTCATGTCGGCGGGCAATACTGTCTCTGCTGCCGAAGAAGGGGGATCTCCGCCAGATCTCTAACTGGCGACCGGTATCACTGTTCAGCACGGATTATAAGATCGTAGCCAAAGCGCTCTCGCTGAGGCTCAAGTCCGTGCTGGCAGAGGTGATTCACCCCGACTAGTCCTATACTGTCCCGGGCCGGAGCATTCATGACAACATTTTTCTGGTCCGGGACCTGCTACACCACGCGCAGAGGACTGGTCTGTCACTCGCCCTCCTGTCCCTAGATCAGGAGAAGGCGTTTGACAGGGTGGATCACCGTTACCTCATGCAGACCCTGCGGGAGTTTGGCTTTGGCCCACAATTTGTGGGCTTTCTCCGAATGCTGTACGCCTCTGCAGAGTGTCTGGTAAAAATTAATTGGTCCCTGACGGCACCTTTTGTGTTTAGTCGGGGAGTACGTCAGGGGTGTCCCCTGTCTGGGCAACTATACGCGCTGGCCATCGAGCCCTTCCTCTGCCTACTGAGGAGGAGGAGGCTCACCGGGCTGGTGCTGCGGGAGCCCAGCATGCGGGTAGTCCTGTCGGCTTATGCCGATGACGTGCGCCTCGTGGCCCAGGACCTAGATGATCTGGAGCGTGCCAAGAGGTCTACACCGCGGCCTCTTCTGCTTGGATCAACTGGTCCAAGTGCTCCGGCATTTTGGTGGGTCCCTTACAGGTGGACTCTTTGCCCCCCGCGTTTCGTAATATCTCATGGGGGAGCGATACTCTCAAATATCTGGGAGTCTACCTGTCTGCTGCGGAGGACCCAGCCCCAGAAATCTTTAGTGAACTTGAAGAACGAGTCATTGCTCGTCTGGGGTCATGGGTGTATCTGTCGAGAATGCTTTCCCTTAGGGGAAGAACCCTGGTGATCAACCAGCTGGTGGCCAGTCAACTTTGGCACCGGCTGATAGCCATGGGTCCGCCCCCCGAATTTATCAACAAGATCCAGAGGAGATTGATGGATTTTCTCTGGATGGGGAAGGATTGGGTCTCTGTGTGGGGTTGCGTGCCTTCCTTTGGAGGAGGGTGGACAGGGAGTGGTGTGTGTCCGCTCCCAGTTACACACTTTCCGCCTCCAATATCTGCAGAGATACCTATTCGCGGATCCGTCTCCGCAGTGGTGCCAGCTGGCGACCAGTTTCTTTCGCCAGCTGCGCAGTATGAGGTATGACCGGCAACTGTTTATCACCAGGCCCGAGGGTTTAGGAAGAAACCTCTCGGAGCTGCCGGCATACTACCGAGACTTAATAAAGGCCTGGAAACTGGTCTCCGCGACCAGGAAGGAACAGGCGGTGGGGGTTGATTTCCTCGCCGAGCCCCTGCTGTATAATCCAGCAGTGGGGGCTCGGATGTTGGATTCACCCTCTATTTGCCGCCGGCTAATCCTGGCGCAAGTGACCAGAGTCGGGGATCGGGTAGCCACAGATGTAGAGGTGCAGCGCACAGCGATAAACTGGATCCACGGGACAGCAGCAGTATAATGAAAATAAAGGTTCTTTATTGAGAAGTCATGGTGCAGACAGGTATGGGTGCAGGAAAAAACCTCTGTCTCTAACGCGTTTCACGCCTTGCTGGCGCTTCGTCGGAGAGTACAGTGTGGTGTGCTGTGGTTGCCCTCTTATAGAGATCCCAATTATCATAATTTGAGACCTCCGTGTAAAATTTGTAAACCGGAAGTGACGCGACTCACTTGGTATACCGGAAGTGACGTATCGCGATATGCGAGTCACTGTTATTTGCCGGCTGGGTATGGTATTAAATAGCGCGTCTTCTAGCCTCCTGGGGAGGGGTTATCTGGGAGTGTGGAGGTAAAGTAAAGCCAAATCTATCCGTATTTAGGTGTATACTAAACCGGAAATGACGTGTCACTATGGCACATACTTTTAAACCGGAAATGACATATCGCTATGATGCCCATGACAATGATTTGTTTACATAATAAATATGTGGTCATGGCAACCCGTGGATTAACCCTGGGGTGAAGACTTTATGCAAATGAGGGAAAGCACAGCACAGATATCTTTGCTGAATAGTTAATAACTCATTTCAAGCAAGATATATTAAAAACAATAGTCAACATTTACAATCCTATCAGAGGACATCAATAGATATTAATGAGAATAAAATGCAGTAATTATGATACTTGGTATGACACAGAACTAGATTAGAGAGGGAACGATATATAGTACATTCTATTGGTCAAGTTCAGAGAGATACAAAGAGATAACCATATAACTTGTGATACACAGAATTATAAAAATATGTATAATATAATATATACATGACCTGATATTAATAATAACAATAATTTTATTGCAAAAAATGTTTCAATTCCCAATCGGTATTTATACCCCCGGGTGCAAGAGACCCGAGGGTATAAATCCAAAACATTTCTCTCTGATTCAGAGTCAATTCTCTATTGCCTCCCCTAATGTGTTTGGGGATATGTTCCAATGCATGGAATGTGAAAGTTTCTAACGAGCCTTGTGGGCATTCATGAAAATGTTTTGCTACCGGTAATTCTATATGATTCTTTTTAATAGAGCGTATGTGCTCAGAAATTCTAATCTTTAACGGACGAATTGTCCTTCCAATGTACACTTTACCACATTGACAATTTATTTTATACACCACATAATTTGTATTACATGTCATGAAATGATTAATTTTATATTTCTGTCCTGTATGTTTATTGGTAATTTCTGACAAAGGGGTGACATACTTACAGTATACACAATTCCCACATTTATGGAAACCTTTGGGTAATTTTGTGTCTCTGGATTCTAGGGCAAATCCACCCTGACTCACGCACCTTCATCGAGGGGGTTTTGCAGACCGGAGAGCCTTGTCAACCTATCAACTTCAGCTCTCCGGATCTTTGCGTGGAACCCAAACCACGGCAACCCCCTCGGGCTCCTATCTCCCCCAACCTCAGCAGGTTGGGGGATATGTCCCCGGCATGTTTTCGCGGCATGCCGAGGAAAGTCCTGTATTCTCTGGTGCTCCATATAGTGCACTACCTCGCCCTTGTCACCCACCCAGATACCATCTGGATGCGGGTATTTCTTGGGAACGAGGGCGAGAGACCCCAGTGGAGAGAGCTCTATTCAGCTTTGGTTCCCCGTCCCGCCGTGGATTTGAGTTGGAGGGTCCTCCACGGTGCACTGAGCACAGGAGAGTACTTGGCACACTTCACGGACTCCCCCACCGCCTGTCCCTTCTGTGGCGAGCGGGAGTCCGTATTCCACATTTATCTGAGCTGCGCCAGACTGCAGCACCTCTTATCCACCTTGAGGAGCCTTCTTCTGCAGTTCTGGCTGGGTTTTTCCCCTCATTTTATTTTTGGGTGCCCAGTGTCCCGAGACAATAAGCCTAGGTATCTCCTAGTCAACCTGTTCCTGGCAGTGGCTAAGGTAGCCATTTACAAGACCAGGAAGCAGTGTTTGGAGAGGGGGGTCCCAACGAACATCGTGGCAGTATTCCGGGCGCTGGTGCACTCCCGTATTCGGGCAGAGTTCACGTACGCCGAGTCCGCTGGTTTCGGAGTTTGCCTCCCAGTGGGCGTTTGGCGGGGTGCTCTGCTCGGTATCCCCCATCATGGGTTCTTTTGAGTTAAACCTTCTTTTTTAAGTGCATTTTTTACAGTGCACTTGTTGGTTCCCTTTATATATTTGTTTGACTGGTTTTTCTTTGTTCTACTTGGCAACAAGTAGAATTGCTGTTTAACTGAATTGGCCGGCTTTGCAGACCAATCAGTATTAAACCAGATCAAAATAGGCTGCTTCACTCACCTCAGCACTATCATCTGCTGTTGGTTCACTTCGTCGACTCATTCAGAAAGCGGAAACCAGCACACGCCATCAGGAAAAGGTTTATATTACTGAGGGTGCTGGCAAACTCAAATTCACCACACTTTCATGGCCAATTTGCCACTTGTGGCGATTGGTGACAGGGTTGCCAACCTCGGATCCAGACTGTCTCTCATGGCTATTACCTCCTCGTTGAGCCTCAGGACTTTGTCGTTTCTTTTAGCCAGGGCAAAGATTTCAGATTTAAACTCCTGCACTGCTTTATCCAAAGCAGACTGAAATATGGACTGCATTTTCTGGAACATCTCCTTTAAATCTTGCATTGTGATGGCTGTGTCTCTTTCTTCTTCACCCTACTCCTTCTCAGGGCTCAGTGATGCACGCCCCTGTCCACCCTCCTCACCGCCATCTTGTTTTTTTGCTCCTGCAGTCGTGGGCTTTTTAAGTCCGAAACGGGACAAATCCCGGGTGCTCACCTACCTATCTTTCCGGAGAGGCATGTCGGGTGGTTCCCCCTTCCTCTGCTTCTATTTTGGCCGCGCTATGAGGTGCCGATCTGAGGCTCTAGTTAAAAACAGGCAGCGGCATACACGGAGCTCTTCAGCAGACGTGCATGCACTGTGGCGTCACGCATGCGCTCCCACGTATTTTTTTTAAACCTAAATGATTGGCCTATCCTCTATCTCATCTGTGTCCATCTACCTACCTATCCATCCATAATCTGTCTTTCTAGCACAGTGTTTTTTAACCAGGGTTCCTAGGTCTCAGACGCGTTATTAGAGAAGGTTGGGGTTCCTTACAATGCATCTGATCTGAGACACGCTATTAGAGAGTGTTGGGGTTCCTTACAATGCATCTGATCTCAGACTCGCTATTACAGAGAGTTGGGGTTCCTTACAATGCATCTGATCTCAGATGCGCTATTACAGAGGGTTGGGGTCCCTTACAATGCATCTGATCTCAGACGCGCTAATAGAGAGGGTTGGGGTTCCTTACAATGCATCTAATCTCAGATGCGCTATTACAGAGGGTTGGGGTTCCTTACAATGCATCTGATCTCAGACGCGCTAATAGAGAGGGTTGGGGTTCCTTACAATGCATCTGATCTCAGACTCGCTATTACAGAGGTTTGGGGTTCCTTACAGTTGCTATTAGAGATGGTTTGGGGTTTCTCAAAATTTCACTTAGGGTTACTTAACCAAAAAAAGGTTGGAAAACACTGGTCTAGCACATAGAGACCTGAAGCCTCTTATATATGTATTGGATTAAAATGGCAACAAAACTGAAGCCTCTTAAACAGTCTTATGTTGAAGCTATAAAGTGGAATATAGACTCCGGCTCACCAAAATAATATTGCTGCACCTTGTAATTTGACACGAAAGAGGCCAAAATCTTGTGCAACATTTTTTTCACAAGTGCACTTAAGCAATATTTCATTACCACAGAGGGTAAGGTGTAATAAGACATTGTTTTACACATTGTAACATTCTTTACATGTACAGTATCTATGCTTTTTCTTAATGCAACCTACTGCACAGCATTATGCACAAAATACGTGTTAAGGCAATACTGGAACCCACTGTATATCATTTTTCTTGGCCTACCTCTGATAAAATTATTTCCTCTCTACAGACTTTTTAAGTGATGTGATCTGTTGGAAGTCACAATGCTTATTCATTGCTGTATTTGGGGATATTGTTTGCTGCGAAAAGATGGTTAGATTATATATAACAGAAGTGCTCAACTCCAAGTTTTCAGGATATCCCTGCTTCAGCAGAGGTGGCTCAATCAGTCCCAGCTTCAGCACAGGTGGCACAGACTGAGCCTCTGATTGAGCCACCTGTGCTGAAGCAGGGATATCCTGAAAACCTGACCTGTTGGGGGGAGTGGGGGGCTTGAGGCCTGGAGTTGAGCACCCCTGGACTATATAACATATTTCATTCAATGAATGAAAACCAGCAAAGAGTTAATGCAAGTTATGCGTCTGTTCTATGCGGTGGGAGAGTCAACGATGACATTTCCTTTCAAATGTCAACAATACGTGAAGAAAAGGCCCCGCAGACTCAGTAACAGAAGAAGAATATATCCTGTAGTATATAGAAAATTATAAAAATCAGACACTTATGTAGGGTGTAAAAAAAAAAAGTATGAAATTCCTTAACAATGTATCTGTAGTCAATAGAAAACTCTTGGTTGTTTATGAAGTTGCTATAAATGAGTAATTAGAAGAAAATATAATTTAATTGGGCACAAGTCAACACAAAGGACAAAACACGATATTTCTCCCTGTTGAATTTTTCACGGGGGAGATACAAATAGCAAAACCTAAGACTACATCTGCGAGTTTATCAGCCCTTTGAGACTTGGAGAAATGTTTCACAAGGAATCGGATTTGGGGGGGGGGGGGGGGGGGGGAGGGAGGGAAAGCGCTTATAATGTTGCAAATGTTTTTTGGTCAGTTTCGCACATCTCTATTCATAAACATAACTGTGACCATCAGAAGCTAAGGTTTATGTTTATGCACGTGACGCACGCTTTTTGTGTGTATGCTGTGAGTGAAGGTACTGTGTGTGTGTGTGTGTGTGTGTGTGTGTGTGTGTGTGTGTGTGTGTGTGTGTGTGTGTGTGTGTGTGTGTGTGTGTGTGTATATGTAGAGATTGTGTGAGTTAATAATGAATTAAATAATATTTTTAAAATAAAAAAAAAGTTGTACAATAAAAATTATTTTTATTTATTTAACTTTGACACACACACACACACACACACACACACACACACACACACACACACACACACACACACACACACACACACACGGAGCAGCAATCTGACGATAACATCTGTTTTATTCCCTGTGTATGATTTGTTTTAATATGTGTGCTCATTGATTTGTCCTTTTATTAAATTAGTCTTGTTCAGTTCATAGGGGCTTTGGTATTGTTTGTTTGATATGTCTAGTGGTATTATATGTTTGTGAGTCCATGTACAGTACAGGCATACCCCGCTTTAAGTACACTCACTTTAAGTACACTCGCGAGTAAGTACATATCGCCCAATAGGCAAACGGCAGCTCGCGCATGCGCCTGTCAGCACGTTCTGAACAGCAATACCGTCTCCCTACCTGTACCGAAGCTGTGTGCAAGCGGGGAGACTATGGAGCCTGTTACACATGCGTTATTTACATCAGTTATGCACGTATATGACGATTGCAGTACAGTACATGCATCGATAAGTGGGAAAAGGGAGTGCTTCACTTTAAGTACATTTTCGCTTTACATACATGCTCCGGTCCCCATTGCGTACGTTAATGCGGGGTATGCCTGTATATTGGTTTACACTATGAGTGTTTGTTTTTCTCTTTTTTTTCCATATATACCATCTGCAAGACTCGTTTGATACACCTTCGGATCTTTGAGATTGGACTTCTTTATATATGGACTACAGGCTGTTCATTTTGGACTCTATGGCCAGCTAATTAGTTTCCACCATTATTATTTTTGTTTAGGCGCCGGAATATTTGTTTGTAATTGATATATTGATTTGTTTGGTCATATTTCCTGGCAGCTTAGCTTATAATTATGAGTTAATAGATATTATCACATGAGCGTATAAGCACATTGTATATTTTTTTTAACACATTAGCGCTATATACACAAGTCCTTTTTCACATTCACTCACACACACACACATACATACCTTCATACACACACACATACATTACAGCGCCG